>NW_026279218.1:0-45000 GCF_023373465.1 Oncorhynchus keta | reverse complement strand
ATTGAGGAAGTGTACGAGTCTGCTGTTAATGATAATGCAGAGGATTTTCCCAAGGTTACTGTTGACGCATATTCCACGGTAGTTATTGGGGTCAAATTTGTCTCCATTTTTGTGGATTGGGGTGATCAGTCCTTGGTTCCAAATATTGGGGAAGATGCCAGAGCTAAGGATGATGTTAAAGAGTTTTAGTATAGCCATAGTCTCTCTCTGTCTCTCTCTCTCTCTCTCTCTCTCTCTAACAGTAAGGCTACCATCCATCTATGAAGTGGAGCTGACATCATTTAGTTTGGTTTAAATCAATATGCATGTGCAATACTTTGTGATGATCTGTAGGTACTGTAGCAGAGCCGTATTCACACAGCTCTGCTACCTTAAAGGAGACGTTTTCTTTTTTACAACCATGTTATAGAAGGGTCCAAACACCTTTTTCCACGTTTTTGATAAACTTACCCCAAACAGAAAATCACTTCCTCATCCTCGTTGTATAGTAGTATACCTCCTTTAAGTGAGGTATTCATATTGCATTTTGGTACTTTGTCCTCTTTCCCCAGCAGTACAACACATAGAGAAGTTATGTGAACTTCCAAGAAGTTGGTCTGAAAGCAATTACTGTGCTTTTCACCCACAACTCTGTGTGGTCAATTTGGTATGTTCCTCAAAATCAACAGCTGCTCTCTTGAGAAGTGACAAAACCACAAATCCCTCGTGACCAGTAGACAAAATGTTTCTAACCTTTTCTACCTCCTTTTGAAACAAGCTTAGTTTTCAACAAGGAAATAGACTTTGCAGTAGAGTGCCTCAATTAGAATGAATGACACTTTGATGGCATCCCTCGGGCCAGAGGGCGGAGAGAGAGAGGGGGGAGAGAGAGACGTGAGGAGTCCTAACCCAGTCCACGGTCTGTCCTTGCAGGACTGCCTGAAGCCTAAGTGCTCCTCCTGTCCCAATACTCCTTCCATGTTCTGGAAAAAAAACACGCTTGTTCCTAAGAGCCAGATTTCCCACAATCCCCTGGGGGTGGTGGTGTGGCGTCTCCTGGTGCCCTATTGTGGTTACCAGGTGAAGAGGAGCAGATGTTCACAGTGGCCCTCTCTCTCCTCAGACCTCAGAACAAGGCCCAATGCACAGAGCACTCTGTACCTGAAACAGCCTGGCTGAGGGGGGGTGTGTGTGTGTGTGTGTGTGTGTGTGTGTGTGTGTGTGTGTGTGTGTGTGTGTGTGTGTGTGTGTGTGTGTGTGTGTGTGTGTGTGTGTGTGTGTGTGTGTGTGTGTGTGTGTGTGTGTGACGTTCTCCTAGAACATACTTGTTGTCCCCAGGTTTCATCACATTCTAAAATCTTTTATGCCCTCTTATTGATACTGCACTGCCTGCGGTCAGAGGTGTTGTGTGTGTGTTGTGTGTGTGTGTGTGTGAGGGGTGTTGTGAGTTACTGTCAGTGTTTTAAGAGGCTAGGGCCTGGAGACTAGCTCAGGGCTACTGCTGCTAGATCAGTTTGACACTGCTCTGACACCCCATTCACCTGATGTTACATTGGATGGGACTTTTTGTCCCACATAATTATGTACATACTTTATGTACAAACCTCTCTGATGGTTCTGTCAGGATGCCTTTTCAACCATACAGACGAATGTAGAACTTTATTAAAATGAGTCACAGGCCTCCCGAGTGGTGTAGTGGTCTAAGGCAGTGCTAGCTCCTGGTTCGAGTCCAGGCTCTGTCGCAGCCGGCCGCAACCGGGAGTCCCATGGTGCGGCGCACAATTGGCTCAGTGTCGTCCGGGTTAGGGGAGGGTTTGGCTGGCAGGGATGTGCTTGTCCCATCGCGCACTAGTGAGGCAGGTATACGGTGTTTCCTCTGACACATTGGTGCAGCTTGCTTCCAGGTTAAGCGGGCAATGTGTCAAGAAGCAGTGCGGCTTGGTTGGGTCGTGTATAGGAGGACGCATGGCTCTCGACCTTCGCCTCTCCCAAGTCCGTACAGGAGTTGCAGCGATGAGACAAGATGGTAACAGCCAATTGGATACCACAAAATTGGGGAGAAAAAGGGGTAAAAATAAAATAATAAAATGAGTCAAGTTCATTCTTTTTGGTCTGTGGTGAAGTAATTCATAATTAGGATTTAAAGGTTTGTCTGCATCTTGGAACAGCAGTATTCATCAGACTCAATATTCTTACATGTTCCAGAATATAGCAATACCTATGAAGTACAGTGCCTTGCGAAAGTGTTCGGCCCCCTTGAACTTTGCGACCTTTTGCCACATTTCAGGCTTCAAACATAAAGATATAAAACTGTATATTTTTGTGAAGAATCAACAACAAGTGGGACACAGTCATGAAGTGGAACAACATTTATTGGATATTTCAAACTATTTTAACAAATCAAAAACGGAAAAATTGGGCGTGCAAAATTATTCAGCCCCTTTACTTTCAGTGCAGCAAACTCTCTCCAGAAGTTCAGTGAGGATCTCTGAATGATCCAATGTTGACCTAAATGACTAATGATGATAAATACAATCCACCTGTGTGTAATCAAGTCTCCGTATAAATGCACCTGCACTGTGATAGTCTCAGAGGTCCGTTAAAAGCGCAGAGAGCATCATGAAGAATAAGGAACACACCAGGCAGGTCCAAGATACTGTTGTGAAGAAGTTTAAAGCCGGTTTGGATACAAAAAGATTTCCCAAGCTTTAAACATCCCAAGGAGCACTGTGCAAGCAATAATATTGAAATGGAAGGAGTATCAGACCACTGCAAATCTACCAAGAACTGGCCGTCCTTCTAAACTTTCAGCTCATACAAGGAGAAGACTGATCAGAGATGCAGCCAAGAGGCCCATGATCACTCTGGATGAACTGCAGAGATCTACAGCTGAGGTGGGAGACTCTGTCCATAGGACAACAATCAGTCGTATATTGCACAAATCTGGCCTTTATGGAAGAGTGGCAAGAAGAAAGCCATTTCTTAAAGATATCCATAAAAAGTGTTGTTTAAAGTTTGCTACAAGCCACCTGGGAGACACACCAAACATGTGGAAGAAGGTGCTCTGGTCAGATGAAACCAAAATTGAACTTTTTGGCAACAATGCAAAACGTTATGTTTGGCGTAAAAGCAACACCCTGAACACACCATCCCCACTGTCAAACATGGTGGTGGCAGCATCATGGTTTGGGCCTGCTTTTCTTCAGCAGGGACAGGGAAGATGGTTAAAATTGATGGGAAGATGGATGGAGCCAAATACAGGACCATTCTGGAAGAAAACCTGATGGAGTCTGCAAAAGACCTGAGACTGGGAAAGAGATTTGTCTTCCAACAAGACAATGATCCTAAACATAAAGCAAAATCTACAATGGAATGGTTAAAAAATAAACATATCCAGGTGTTAGAATGGCCAAGTTAAAGTCCAGACCTGAATCCAATAGAGAATCTGTGGAAAGAACTGAAAACTGCTGTTCACAAATGCTCTCCATCCAACCTCACTGAGCTCGAGCTGTTTTGCAAGGAGGAATGGGAAAAAAATTCAGTCTCTCGATGTGCAAAACTGATAGAGACATACCCCAAGCGACTTACAGCTGTAATCGCAGCAAAAGGTGGCGCTAAAGTTTTAACTTAAGGGGGCTGAATTTTGCACGCCCAATTTTTCAGTTTTTGATTTGTTAAAAAAGTTTGAAATATCCAATAAATGTCGTTCCACTTCATGATTGTGCCCCACTTGTTGTTGATTCTTCACAAAAAAATACAGTTTTATATCTTTATGTTTGAAGCCTGAAATGTGGCAAAAGGTCGCAAAGTTCAAGGGGGCCGAATACTTTCGCAAGGCACTGTATATGAAAGAGCTAGTATCTGTTTTATCTAATGGTCTGAGGATTATGGTATGGAGTATTACATAGTTAGGGAAAGAAAAACTCTGGGCCCTAGTTTCCCTGGATGTGACATACACTACATGACCAAAAGGGGTGTCCATATAATTTTGTATATATAGTGTAGCTTATAGGTACAGTATAGGCGAGTGTACCTGCTGAGGTCTCCCTGAGGACTCCATGTCCCTCATCGTCAGACTCCCCAGGGCCCTGGCTCTCCACCACCTGGTAGCTGCTCCTCTGTTTGCTCCACACATGGTGGATCTGCATAGCAGCCTCCTGCTCTGCAGCCAGGTCCAAGTCCTGCTGGGCCAGGTGGGCCCGGAGCTGTCTGATCTCAAACTGAGGGAGGGGGGAGACAGAGAGAGAGTGACAGAGAGAGAGAGTTGGTCTGGAAAAGGCATACACACATGTATTCTTCTAGCTGAAATCTTGGTGTATTGATGTAACAATATGTCAGTGTTGACTAACCTAACCTTTTACTCCCAGACAGGCCCTTTCAGCATGATCCCAGGCATTCTGCAGGCTAAGTGGTTCTATTACTAGCTGTGCTTTCACTGGGGTTTCCTCTGGCCTGATGGCTCATATTGACAAACAGACAGTCAGATTACACATGAACTGTTTGTTTCTAGCATTACACTGAGGAGCCCATCATTACTGGACTGTGTTGTACAACAACATGTTTCCATTGATGTACCAGTTATGGCTTCTCCCTGTATTGATCTTGGGACCTTGAGTCTTTGAAAGAAATGTAGTCCTTTAGTTCAACTGACTAGAGCAGTGCAGTCATTAATCAATCAATCAAATGTATTTATAAAGCCCTTTTTAAATCAGCTGAAGTGCTCATACAGAAACCCAGCTTAAAACCTAACAGCAAGCAATGCAGATGTAGAAGCACAGTGGTGAGGGAAACTCCCTAGAAAGGCAGGCACCTAGGAAGAAACCTAGAGAGGAACCAGGCTCTGAGGGGGGGGGGGCAGTCCTCTTCTGGCTGTGCTGAGTTGAGATTATAAGAGTTACATGGCCATTAAGGCCAGATCGTTCTTCAAGGATGTTTAAACGTTCATAGGTGACCAGTGACAGTGATAAAAATAACAACATGGAAAATATGTGTTGTTTACATCTATATGGGAAACATCTTTCCAAATATATTTTACTGTATTATGTTGCGTGCTTATGAGTATTGTGGGTTCATAATATCACAATATCAACTTTTCTTGTGCCTGTTTATTACGGATTTGCAAATCAATGAATGTTGTAAAACAATTTGAAGAAACATCTCTCTGATGTCTGTTGAAAATGTGTTGGCTACACATTGATCTCTTCTGTGAAGTGTTACTGCCCCCCTGTGGTAGCAATTGAAATAGCAGCCTCTCGAAATCTGAAACTGCCTCAAACACAACCCTAACCCAAGCATCATGTCCACATCCTGCTTCAACTTTAACCCTAACCCTAACCCAAGCGTCATGTCCACATCCTGCTTCAACCCTAACCCTAACCCTAACCCTAGCCTCAACCACAACCCTAACCCTAGCTTCATGTCCACATCCTGCTTCAACCCTAACCCTAGCCTCAACCACAACCCTAACCCTCAACCCTAACCCTAACCCTAGCCTCATGTCCACATCCTGCTTCAACCCTAACCCTAACCCTAGCCTCAACCACAACCCTAACCCTAGCTTCATGTCCATATCCTTGTTCTCAACTAGCCTACCTGGTTAGGGTTAGGGCTGTGGTTAACGGTTGAGCCGGCATGTGGACATGATGCTATGGTAATGGGTTAGGGTTGAGGCTAGGGTTAGGGTTGTGGTTGATGCTAGGGTTAGGGTTGAAGCAGGATATGGACATGAAGCTAGTGTTAGGGTTGTGGTTGAGGCTAGGGTTAGGGTTGAAGCAGGATGTGGACATGATGCTATGGTAATGGTTATAGGGTTAGGGTTAGGGTTGAGGCTAGGGTTAGGGTTGTGGTTGAGGCTAGGGTTAGGGTTGAAGCAGGGTGTGGACATGATGCTATGGTAATGGTTAAATAAAGGTGAAAAAAAATAAAAATAAATCCTGCTTCAACCCTAACCCTAGCCTCAACCACAACCCTTACCCTAGCCTCAACCCTAACCCTAACCCTAACCCTAACCCTAATCCTACCTTCATGTCTAAATATCTATTGCTCCTCATTGGACCCTATGATCACTTGGCTACACAGCTGATGCCTGCTGGACTGTTAACACGGTACTTCATTTTGTTTATCTGTCGACCCCAGCCTCGAACTCAGGCCCTGTGTGTAGCTAACTGACCCTCTCTGCCCATTTATTGCCATTTACCCGTTGTTGTTGTCTTAGCTGTTTACCCGTTGTTGTCTCACCTGTTGTTGTCTCACCTGTTGTTGTCTTAGCTGTTTACCCGTTGTTGTCTCACCTGTTGTTGTCTTAGCTGTTTAC
The DNA here is from genome assembly GCF_023373465.1 of Oncorhynchus keta. Taxonomy (NCBI): domain Eukaryota; kingdom Metazoa; phylum Chordata; class Actinopteri; order Salmoniformes; family Salmonidae; genus Oncorhynchus; species Oncorhynchus keta. Next base: position 38,708 of record NW_026279218.1, on the reverse strand, counting down.
CCGTTGTTGTCTCACCTGTTGTTGTCTCACCTGTTGTTGTCTTAGCTGTTTACCCATTGTTGTCTCACCTGTTGTTGTCTTAGCTGTTTACCCGTTGTTGTCTCACCTGTTGTTGTCTTAGCTGTTGTTGTCTTAGCTGTTTACCCGTTGTTGTCTCACCTGTTGTTGTCTCACCTGTTGTTATCTTAGCTGTTTACCCGTTGTTGTCTCACCTGTTGTTGTCTCACCTGTTGTTGTCTTAGCTGTTTACCCGTTGTTGTCTCACCTGTTGTTGTCTTAGCTGTTTACCCGTTGTTGTCTCACCTGTTGTTGTCTTAGCTGTTTACCCGTTGTTGTCTCACCTGTTGTTGTCTTAGCTGTTTACCCGTTGTTGTCTTAGCTGTTTACCCGTTGTTGTCTCACCTGTTGTTGTCTTAGCTGTTTACCCGTTGTTGTCTCACCTGTTGTTGTCTTAGCTGTTGTTGTCTCACCTGTTGTTGTCTCACCTGTTGTTGTCTTAGCTGTTGTTGTCTTAGCTGTTTACCCGTTGTTGTCTCACCTGTTGTTGTCTCACCTGTTGTTGTCTCACCTGTTGTTGTCTCACCTGTTGTTGTCTCACCTGTTGTTGTCTCACCTGTTGTTGTCTTAGCTGTTTACCCGTTGTTGTCTCACCTGTTGTTGTCTTAGCTGTTTACCCGTTGTTGTCTCACCTGTTGTTGTCTCACCTGTTGTTGTCTCACCTGTTGTTGTCTCACCTGTTGTTGTCTCACCTGTTGTTGTCTTAGCTGTTGTTGTCTTAGCTGTTTACCCGTTGTTGTCTCACCTGTTGTTGTCTCACCTGTTGTTGTCTCACCTGTTGTTGTCTCACCTGTTGTTGTCTTAGCTGTTTACCCGTTGTTGTCTCACCTGTTGTTGTCTCACCTGTTGTTGTCTTAGCTGTTTACCCGTTGTTGTCTCACCTGTTGTTTTCTTAGCTGTTTACCCGTTGTTGTCTCACCTGTTGTTGTATTAGCTGTTTACCCATTGTTGTCTCACCTGTTGTTGTCTTAGCTGTTTACCCGTTGTTGTCTCACCTGTTGTTGTCTTAGCTGTTTACCCGTTGTTGTCTCACCTGTTGTTGTCTTAGCTGTTTACCCGTTGTTGTCTTAGCTGTTTACCCGTTGTTGTCTCACCTGTTGTTGTCTTAGCTGTTTACCCGTTGTTGTCTCACCTGTTGTTGTCTTAGCTGTTTACCTGTTGTTGTCTCACCTGTTGTTGTCTTAGCTGTTTACCTGTTGTTGTCTCACCTGTTGTTGTCTTAGCTGTTTACCTGTTGTTGTCTCACCTGTTGTTGTCTTAGCTGTTTACCCGTTGTTGTCTCACCTGTTGTTGTCTCACCTGTTGTTGTCTCACCTGTTGTTGTCTCACCTGTTGTTGTCTTAGCTGTTTACCCGTTGTTGTCTCACCTGTTGTTGTCTTAGCTGTTTACCCGTTGTTGTCTCACCTGTTGTTGTCTTAGCTGTTTACCCGTTGTTGTCTCACCTGTTGTTGTCTTAGCTGTTTACCCGTTGTTGTCTCACCTGTTGTTGTATTAGCTGTTTACCCATTGTTGTCTCACCTGTTGTTGTCTTAGCTGTTTACCCGTTGTTGTCTCACCTGTTGTTGTCTCACCTGTTGTTGTCTTAGCTGTTTACCCGTTGTTGTCTCACCTGTTGTTGTCTTAGCTGTTTACCCGTTGTTGTCTCACCTGTTGTTGTCTTAGCTGTTTACCCGTTGTTGTCTCACCTGTTGTTGTCTTAGCTGTTTACCCGTTGTTGTCTCACCTGTTGTTGTCTCACCTGTTGTTGTCTTAGCTGTTTACCCGTTGTTGTCTCACCTGTTGTTGTCTTAGCTGTTTACCCGTTGTTGTCTCACCTGTTGTTGTCTTAGCTGTTGTTGTCTCACCTGTTGTTGTCTCACCTGTTGTTGTCTTAGCTGTTGTTGTCTTAGCTGTTTACCTGTTGTTGTCTCACCTGTTGTTGTCTCACCTGTTGTTGTCTTAGCTGTTTACCCGTTGTTGTCTCACCTGTTGTTGTCTCACCTGTTGTTGTCTTAGCTGTTTACCCGTTGTTGTCTCACCTGTTGTTGTCTCACCTGTTGTTGTCTCACCTGTTGTTGTCTCACCTGTTGTTGTCTCACCTGTTGTTGTCTTAGCTGTTTACCCGTTGTTGTCTCACCTGTTGTTGTCTCACCTGTTGTTGTCTCACCTGTTGTTGTCTTAGCTGTTTACCTGTTGTTGTCTCACCTGTTGTTGTCTCACCTGTTGTTGTCTTAGCTGTTGTCTCACCCGTTGTTGTCTCACCTGTTGTTGTCTCACCTGTTGTTGTTGTTTACCTGTTGTTGTCTCACCTGTTGTTGTCTCACCTGTTGTTGTCTTAGCTGTTTACCCGTTGTTGTCTCACCTGTTGTTGTCTCACCTGTTGTTGTCTTAGCTGTTTACCTGTTGTTGTCTCACCTGTTGTTGTCTCACCTGTTGTTGTCTCACCTGTTGTTGTCTTAGCTGTTTACCTGTTGTTGTCTCACCTGTTGTTGTCTCACCTGTTGTTGTCTTAGCTGTTTACCTGTTGTTGTCTCACCTGTTGTTGTCTCACCTGTTGTTGTCTCACCTGTTGTTGTCTCACCTGTTGTTGTCTTAGCTGTTTACCTGTTGTTGTCTCACCTGTTGTTGTCTCACCTGTTGTTGTCTTAGCTGTTTACCCGTTGTTGTCTCACCTGTTGTTGTCTCACCTGTTGTTGTCTTAGCTGTTTACCTGTTGTTGTCTCACCTGTTGTTGTCTCACCTGTTGTTGTCTTAGCTGTTTACCTGTTGTTGTCTCACCTGTTGTTGTCTTAGCTGTTTACCTGTTGTTGTCTCACCTGTTGTTGTCTCACCTGTTGTTGTCTTAGCTGTTTACCCGTTGTTGTCTCACCTGTTGTTGTCTCACCTGTTGTTGTCTTAGCTGTTTACCTGTTGTTGTCTCACCTGTTGTTGTCTTAGCTGTTTACCTGTTGTTGTCTCACCTGTTGTTGTCTTAGCTGTTTACCCGTTGTTGTCTCACCTGTTGTTGTCTCACCTGTTGTTGTCTCACCTGTTGTTGTCTCACCTGTTGTTGTCTTAGCTGTTTACCTGTTGTTGTCTCACCTGTTGTTGTCTTAGCTGTTTACCTGTTGTTGTCTCACCTGTTGTTGTCTTAGCTGTTTACCTGTTGTTGTCTCACCTGTTGTTGTCTTACCTGTTGTTGTCTCACCTGTTGTTGTCTTAGCTGTTTACCCGTTGTTGTCTCACCTGTTGTTGTCTCACCTGTTGTTGTCTCACCTGTTGTTGTCTCACCTGTTGTTGTCTCACCTGTTGTTGTCTCACCTGTTGTTGTCTCACCTGTTGTTGTCTTAGCTGTTTACCCGTTGTTGTCTCACCTGTTGTTGTCTTAGCTGTTTACCTGTTGTTGTCTCACCTGTTGTTGTCTCACCTGTTGTTGTCTCACCTGTTGTTGTCTCACCTGTTGTTGTCTCACCTGTTGTTGTCTCACCTGTTGTTGTCTCACCTGTTGTTGTCTTAGCTGTTTACCTGTTGTTGTCTCACCTGTTGTTGTCTCACCTGTTGTTGTCTCACCTGTTGTTGTCTTAGCTGTTTACCCGTTGTTGTCTCACCTGTTGTTGTCTCACCTGTTGTTGTCTCACCTGTTGTTGTCTCACCTGTTGTTGTCTTAGCTGTTTACCCGTTGTTGTCTCACCTGTTGTTGTCTCACCTGTTGTTGTCTTAGCTGTTTACCCGTTGTTGTCTCACCTGTTGTTGTCTTAGCTGTTTACCCGTTGTTGTCTCACCTGTTGTTGTCTCACCTGTTGTTGTCTTAGCTGTTTACCCGTTGTTGTCTCACCTGTTGTTGTCTTAGCTGTTTACCCGTTGTTGTCTCACCTGTTGTTGTCTCACCTGTTGTTGTCTTAGCTGTTTACCCGTTGTTGTCTCACCTGTTGTTGTCTTAGCTGTTTACCCGTTGTTGTCTCACCTGTTGTTGTCTTAGCTGTTTACCCGTTGTTGTCTCACCTGTTGTTGTCTTAGCTGTTTACCCGTTGTTGTTGTCTTAGCTGTTTACCCGTTGTTGTCTCACCTGTTGTTGTCTTAGCTGTTTACCCGTTGTTGTCTCACCTGTTGTTGTCTTAGCTGTTTACCCGTTGTTGTCTCACCTGTTGTTGTCTTAGCTGTTTACCCGTTGTTGTCTCACCTGTTGTTGTCTTAGCTGTTTACCCGTTGTTGTCTCACCTGTTGTTGTCTTAGCTGTTTACCCGTTGTTGTCTCACCTGTTGTTGTCTTAGCTCTCCCAATCAACACCTGTGATTGCTTTATGCCTCGCTCTAATGTCAATATGCCTTGTATACTGTTGTTTAGGGCAGCTCTCATTGTTTTATTTTACTGCGGAGCACACATGCGGAGACCGCACCTAACTTAACTAGAGCCTCCAGAGATGCAACCTCTCTCATCGTCACTCAATGCCTAGGTTTACCCCCACTGTACTCGCACCCTACAATACCCTTGTCTGTACACTATGCCCCAAATCTATCCTACAACGCCCAGAAATCTGCTCCTCCTCCCTAAGTTTGTTTTATTCACTGCTTTAGCACACTCTGCCAACCCTGATGTCCGAGCCGTGTCTGAATCCTGGCGTAGGAAGGCCATCAAAATTTGTGAAATTAGAGATAGCCTGCAGAGTTCTGTCATACTATCCAGGTCTATGCCCAAACCGTTCAAGCTTCTACATTTAAATATCCATCTCTCCAGAAATAGTATTTCACTGTTGCCGCTTGTTATAGACCCCCTTCAGCCCCCAGCTGTGCCCTGGACACCATATGTGAATTGATTTCCCCCCAGCTATAGTCAGAGTTTGCACTGCTAGGTGACCTAAATTGGGATATGCATAACACACCGGCCTTCCTACAATCTAAATTAGATGCCCTCAATCGCAATATAATCAATATGGGGGTGCCACAAGGTTCAATTCTCGGGCTGACTCTTTTCTCTGTATATATCAATGATGTCGCTCTTGCTGCGGGTGATTCTTTGATCCACCTCTACGCAGACGACACCATACTGTATACGTCTGGCCTTTCTTCGGACACTGTGTTAACTAACCTCCAAATGAGCTTCAACACCATACAACACTCCTCCTGTGGCCTCCAAATGCTCTTAAATATTAGTCAAATATGCATGCTCTTCAACCGATCGCTGCCCGCACCCACTCGCCCGAATAGAATCACAACTTTCGACAGTTCTGATATGTGGACAACTATAAATACCCAGGTGTCTGGCTAGACTGTAAACGCTCCTTCCAGACTCACATTAAGCATCTCCAATCCAAAGTTAAATCTAGAATTGGCTTCCTATTTCACAAAAAAAGCCTCCTTCTCTCATGCTGCCAAACATACCCTCGTAAAACTGACTATCCTACAGATCCTTGACTTTGGCGATATCATTTACAAAATATCCCCCAACACTCTACTCAGAAATTGGATGCAGTCTATCACAGTGCCATCCATTTTGTCACCAAAGCCCCATATTCTACCCACCACTGCAACCTGTATGCTCTCGTTGGCTGGTCATCGCTACATATTCGTCGCCAAACCCACTGGCTCCAGGTCATCTATAAGTCTTTTCTAGGTAAAGCTCCACATTATCTCAGCTCACTTGTTTGACATCATGGGAAAATCTAAAGAAATCAGCCAAGACCTCAGAAAAAATGTGTACACTTCCACAAGTCTGGTTCATCCTTGGGAGCAATTTCCAAATGCCTGAAGGTACTAAGTTCATCTTTACAAACAATAGTACGCAAGTATAAACACCATGGGACCATGCAGCCGTCATACCGCTCAAGAAGGAGACGCATTCTGTCTCCTAGAGATGAACATACTTTGGTGTGAAAAGTGCAAATCAATCCCAGAACAACAGCAAAGGACCTTGTGAAGATGCTGGAGGAAACAGGTACAAAAATATCTATATCCACAGTCAAATGAGTACTATATCGATATAACCTGAAAGGCCTCTCAGCAAGGAAGAAGCCACTGCTCCAAAACTGCCATAAAAATGCCAGACTACGGTTTGCAACTGCACATGGAAGCACATGTAAGCCGAAGAACACCATCCCAACCGTGAAGCACGGGGGTGGCAGCATCATGTTGTGGGGGTGCTTTGCTGCAGGAGGGACTGGTGCACTTCACAAAATAGATGGCGTCATGAGGGAGGAAAATGATGTGGATATATTAAAGCAACATCTCAAGACATCAGTCAGGAAGTTAAAGCTTGGTCGCTAATGGGTCTTCCAAATGGACAATGACCCCAAGCATACTTCCAAAGTTGTGGCAAAATGGCTTAAGGACAACAAAGTCAAGGTATTGGAGAGGCCATCACAAAGCCCTGACCTCAATCCTATAGAACATTTGTGGGCAGAACTGAAAAGGCGTGTGCGAGCAAGGATGCCTACAAACCTGACTCAGTTACACCAGCTCTACCAGGAGGAATAGGCCAAAATTCACTCAATTTATTGTGGGAAACTTGTGGAAGGCTACCCAAAACATTTGACCCAAGTTAAACAATTTAAAGGCAATTCTACCAAATACTAATTGACTGTATGTAAACTTCTGACCCACTGCGATGGTGATGAAAGAAATAAAACAATTAATAAATCCCTCTACTATTATTCTGACATTTCACATTCTTAAAATAAAGTGGTGATCCTAACTGACCTAAGACAGGGAATTTTTACTAGAATTAAATGTCAGGGATTGTGAAAAACTCAGTTAAATGTATTTGGCTAAGGCATATGTAAACTTCCGACATCAACTGTATATCCAGTGTTAATTGCTAAATTGTCATTACTTCGCAACTATAGCCTATTTATTGCCTTACCTCCTTACTTCATTTGCACACACTGTTTACAGATGTTTCTATTGTGTTATTGAATGTACGTTTGTTTATCCCATGTTTAACTCTGTGTTGTTGTTGTTGTTGTTGTTTTTGTCGCACTGCTTTGCTTTATCTTGGCCAGGTCGCAGTTGTAAATGAGAACTTGTTCTTAACTGGCCTACCTGGTTAAATTAAGGTGAAATAAATGTAATTATTATTAATTTAAAAAAAGTCCTGGTTCAACCTTAGCCCTAGCCTCTACCATAACCTAGCTTCAACCAAAACCCTAACCATAGTCTCAACGCTATCTCTGAGGTGATGGTGCGGGGACTTACTGCCTGCTCCTGGCAGATCTGTGTGAGTCGTTCCAGCTGCTCCTCCCTGACAGCCTTGATCTTCTCACACTGCAAGATCTCCAGCTCCATCTCCACCTTCACCTGCAACACATAGGCTGGGAGAGGGAATAGATAGTTAGAGAGAGGGAAGAGACAGAGAGAAAAGAGAAAGTGAGAGAAGAGACAGATAGAGAGAGGGAAGAGACATAGAAAAAAGAGAAAGTGAGAGAAGAGACAGATAGAGGGAAGAGACAGATATAGAAGAAATAGTGAGAGAAGAGACAGATAGAGAAGAAATAGTGAGAGAAGAGACAGATAGAGAAGAAATAGAGAGAGAAGAGACAGATAGAGAGAGGGAAGAGACATATAGAGAAGAAATAGAGAGAGAAGAGACAGATAGAGAATAGATAGTGAGAGAAGAGACAGATAGAGAAGAAATAGTGAGAGAAGAGACAGATAGAGAGGGAAGAGACAGATAGAGAAGAAATAGTGAGAGAAGAGACAGATAGAGAAGAAATAGAGAGAGAAGAGACAGATAGAGAAGAAATAGAGACAGATAGAGAAGAATTAGAGAGAGAATAGACAGATAGAGAGGGAAGAGACAGATAGAGAAGAAATAGTGAGAGAAGAGACAGATAGAAAAGAAATAGAGAGAGAAGAGACAGATAGAGAAGAAATAGAGACAGATAGAGAAGAAATAGTGAGAGAAGAGACAGATAGAGAAGAAATGGAGAGAGAAGAGACAGATAGAGAGAGGGAAGAGACATATAGAGAAGAAATAGTGAGAGAAGAGACAGATAGAGAAGAAATAGAGAGAGAAGAGACAGATAGAGAATAAATAGTGAGAGAAGAGACAGATAGAGAAGAAATAGTGAGAGAAGAGACAGATAGAGAAGAAATAGTGAGAGAAGAGACAGATAGAGAAGAAATAGAGAGAGAAGAGACAGATAGAGAAGAAATAGAGAGAGAAGAGACAGATAGAGAAGAAATAGTGAGAGAAGAGAGATAGAGAAGAAATAGAGAGAAGAGACAGATAGAGAAGAAATAGTGAGAGAAGAGACAGATAGAGAAGAAATAGTGAGAGAAGAGACAGATAGAGAAGAAATAGAGAGAGAAGAGACAGATAGAGAAGAAATAGAGAGAGAAGAGACAGATAGAGAGAGGAAAGAGACATATAGAGATAGTGGCCTTCTTTAAATAGTGAGAAAGAGACAGACAGACAAGGGAAATAGACAAAAGAGATCAGGGGGAAAGAAATAGTTCAAGAAGAGACAGATAGAGAAGAAATTCTCAGAGAGAAGAGACAGATAGAGAAGAAATGAGCTGCACTTCCTAACCTCCTGTCCAACAGATAGAGAAGAAATTTCTAGAGAGAGAAGAGACAGATAAAGAGGAAGAGAACATACCCTGAGAAGAAATCTACTGAGTGAAATAGACAGTGTTCCATCACAGCAATAAGATTTGTGACCTGTTGCCACGAGAAAAGAGACAGTGAAGAACAAATAGTGAAATACAACCCAGATTTATGCTTATTTATTTTCCCTTGTGTACTTTAACCATTTGTACACAACACTGTATATAGCTCAAAAAATAAAGGGAACCCTAAAATAACACATCCACATCCTAAATATTCTTAGAAATACTTTTTTCTTTACATGGTTGAATGTGCTGACAACAAAATCAGACAAAAATCAGTGAGAAATCAAATTTTTCAACCCATGGAGCTCTGGAGAGACACTCCAAATTAGAAGTGAAAACTACATAGAGGCTGATCCAACTTTGATGTAATGTCCTTAAAACAAGAAAATGAGGCTCAGAGTGTGTGTGACCTCCACGTGCCTGTATGACCTAGATAGCCTGGGCATGAGAAGAGATGTTCTCCTGAGGGATCTCCTCCAGACCTGGAAATAGCATCCGCCAACTCCTGGACAGTCTGTGGTGCAACGTTGCGTTGGAAGGATGGAGTGAGACATGAATTGAGGAAGAGATGTCAGATAGAGAAGAAATAGTGAGAGAAGAGAACTTGATAGAGAAGAAATAGAGAGAGAAGAGACAGATAGAGAAGAAATAGAGTCTTGATAGAGAAGAATTAGGGCCAATAGACAGATAGGTCTCACAGGGGTCTGAGGATCAGATCTCGGTAAATGAGAGAAGAGACAGATGTGAAAAAAGAAACTATGACTGACCCAGCCAAGAGGTCATGCTGGAGGATAGCAGGCAACAGAATGTTCTCCACGGCGTCTCCAGACTCTGTCACGTCTGTCACATCTGCTCAAACCTAGCTTTCATCTGAGAGCACAGAGGCGCAGATAGAGAAGAAATCTTGGTGTTCTCTGGCAAATGCCAAATGTCCTGCAGGTATTGGGCAGACAACCCCCACCTGTGGACGTCGGGCCCTCAAGACCCTCATGAGTCTGTTTCTGACCGTTTGAGCAGAACGAAATTTGTGGCCTGCTGGAGGTCATTTTGCAGATCTGAGTGCTCCTCCTGACAAAGGCGGAGAAGGACAGTCCTGATGCTGGGTTGTTGGCCTCCATGCTCTGGACACTACGCTGACAGACACAGCAAACCTTCTTGCCACAGCTCGCATTAATGTGCCATCCTGGATGAGCTGCACTACCTGAGCCACTAGTGAGGGTTGTAGACTCCATCTCATGCTACCACTAGAGAAGAAATACCGCCAGTTTCAAAAGTGACCAAAACATCAGCCAGTAAGCATAGGAACTGAGAAGTGGTCTGTGGTCACCACCTGCAGAACCACTCCTTTATTGGAGGTGTCTTGCTAATTGCCTATAATTTCCGCCTGTTGTCCCATTTGCACAACAGCATGTGAAATGTATTGTCAATCAGTGTTGCTTCCTAAGTGGACAGTTTGATTTCACAAAGTGTTGAGTTACTTGTGTTGTTTAATTGTTGAATGTCTAGGACAGTTTGTTTCAAGTTTGACTTGAGTTACATTGTGTTGTTTAAGTGTTCCTTTATTTTTTGAGCAGTGTATATATAATATGACATTTGTAATGTCTTTATTGTTTTGAAACTTCTGTATGTGTAATGTTTACTGTTAATTTTTATTGTTTATTTCACTTTTGTATATTATCTACCTCACTTGCTTTGGCAATGTTAACATGTTTCCCATGCCAATAAAGCCCCTAGAATTGAATTGAATTGAGAGGAGACAGATAGAGAGAAGACAGATAGAGAGAGGAGGAGACATAGAGAGATAGATAAAGAGAGAGAGAGACAGACAGAGATAGAAATACAGAGAAGAGACAGATGAAAAGACAGAGAGAAGAGACAGATAGAGAGAGAATAGACAGATAGAGGAGAGAAGAGAGAAGGGAAGGGAGAGAGGAGATGAAGAGAGAGATAGAGAAAGAGACAGATAGAGAAGAGATGGAGAAAGATAGTGGGAAGCAACATAGAGAGAGAGGGGAGAGAGAGAGAGAGAAGAAAGAGAGAGAAGAGAAAAGAGACAGAGAGAGAGGAAGAGAGAGAGAGAGAGAGAGAGAGAGAGAGAGAGAGAGAGAGAGAGAGAGAGAGAGAGAAAGAGAAAGAGACAGAGAGAGAGAGAGACAGACAGAGCAGACAGAGAGACAGAGAGAGAGAGAGAGAGAGAGGGAGACAGAGAGAGAGAGAGAGAGAGGCTATGAGATGAGAAGAATGAGGTGGAAACTGAGCTGCACTTCCTAACCTCCTGCCCAATGTATGATCATATTAGAGAGACATATTTCCCCAGATTACACAGATCAACAAAGAATTCGAAAACAAACCCAATTTTGATAAACTCCCATATCTACTGGGTGAAATACCACAGTGTTCCATCACAGCAGCAAGATTTGTGACCTGTTGCCACGAGAAAAGGGCAACCAGTGAAGAACAAACACCATTGTAAATACAACCCATATTTATGCTTATTTATTTTATCTTGTGTCCTTTAACTATTTGTACATTGTGTATATATATATATTTATAATATGACATTCGTAATGTCTTTACTGTTTTGAAACTGTTGTGTGTGTAATGTTTACTGTTAATTTTTGTTGTTTTTCACTTTATATATTCACTTTGTATGTTGTCTACCTCACTTGCTTTGGCAATGTTAACACATGTTTCCCATGCCAATAAAGCCCTTGAATTGAATTGAAATTGAATTGAGAGAGAGAGAGAGAGAGAGAGAGAGAGAGAGAGAGAGAGAGAGAGAGAGAGAGAGAGAGAGAGAGAGAGACAGTGAAGCGAGAGAGACAGGATTAGACCATATCTTCACTCAAAACCAAACACATGCACACACAGCCTGGCCTCAGAGCCATACAAAACATATTATACGTATTCATGAGCACCTCCAATACATGTGATATTTAAACACACAAGACATAGATCTGCTCTGGTTTTGAATTCAGCTAAGTCATATCCCCGCTTCTGTTCTACACAGTGACCTTAGTGCACAGCTGCTCTCCTGCTACTGCTGACTCTCCTGAGTAGGGCCACATTAGTAGGCCATACAGACTGGGAAGCAGCAGAGTGAATAACCAAGCCCTCTACAGCAGAGGAGACCTACTAGTGAACTACTGACAGCAGGCAGTGCCTGCAGCCATCTCTCTCCAGCAGCACTGTTCTGTTCTGCTCTCCCATAGCCTATTAATAGAGCTGTTGATGTGAACATGCAGGAAGAGGGAGGGAGACAGCAGAGGAGGCAGGCAGGAAGAGCACAGCAGAATGCATGGGGAGGGAGAGCAGAGGGGAGAGGATGAAACAGCGGAACTCGTGGCCGGGGAGAGCAAAGGGGGGAGACAGGCACAGCAGAACTCACACTTAACAAGGGGAAGTTGAAGTGGGTGATTATTAGCTGCCCAATTTGTGCATGGCTATAATAAGCATGTCAAAGACATGTGTGTGCGTGTGTGTGTGTGCACGTGCGACTGCTGCTGGCATGGCAGGACATGCCAAGCAGCAGTGTAATTCGCACCATGGTTGATTCCACAGCATCTCTCTCTCTCTCTCTCTCTCTCTCTCTCTCTCTCTCTCTCTCTCTCTCTCTCTCTCTCTCTCTCTCTCTCTCTCTCTCTCTCTCTCTCTCATACTTTTTCAGTGAAAGAGGAAAGAATGTATTCTATCTTATTACATATTTCTTGGTGTGTAATCGATGTTGCTCTCCACTCTCCTGCACTCACTGTATCGGTGTGAGTTTGATGTTCTTGCTGAGCGTGGCTGGCTGCCTAACTACCCAACTCAATCACTCAAACACATGTAAACAAACACGCCTGGAGACAGATACTGTGAAGGAATGTGAAGGATTAAGTTGTTCTCTATAGTGATTGAATTGCTGCAGAATGAATCAATGCCGTTGGGCGTTTCTTCTGTTGAAGTCTAAAAACAACTTAACATGCTTTAGATGTACCACATCATGATTACTGCACCATTTTCTGATATGACTAGTGTTGGATTTGAACTTACTTTCTCAAAATGCTAATATCGTATTTAGCATGCAGAGCTGACAAATTAGTTCACTTCACCTGTATTGGCAAAAATACTAGTACAAACTATATGTACAGTATTTCATATTCTATGTAGCTCTGACACTGAGGGTACGAAAACATTAAGGACACCATCCTAAAATTGATTTGTCCCCCCACCCTTTTTGCCCTCAAAACAGCCTCAATTCGTCAGGGCAATTCCACAGGGATACTGGCCCATGTTTCCCACAGTTGTGTCAAGTTGGCTGGATGTCCCTTGAGTGGTGGACCATTCTTGAAAAACATGGGAAACTGTTGAGCATGAAAAACCCAGCACCATTGCAGTTCTTGACACAAACTGGTGCGCCTGGCAACTACCGCCATACCTTGTTCAAAGGCACCTAAATATTTTGTCTCACCCATTCACCCTCTGAATGGTGCACACACACACACACAATCCATGTCTCAGTGTCTCAAGGCTTAAAAATATTTGTTTAACCTTTGTCCTCCCCTTCAAGGGGATTTAACAAGTGACATCAATAAGGGATCATAGCTTTCACCTGATTTCACCTGGTTCGTGTGTGTCACAGAAATAGCAGGTGTCCTTAATGTTTTGTACACTGAGTGTATGTAGGTCTATGTAGACTTATGTAGGTCTATGTAGACTTATGTGGACGACATAGGTGATGTACTGTATGTACACTGTTTCTGGTCTGGAGATTGGTCGATCAGACACGCAGAGCTGATGGTGAGGTCATGTAAGTAGACTGTCTATAGCTAGAGAGACAGGTCTGTAGGTTGATCACGCACAGCTCTCACTGAGACTGAGGTCTGTAGGTTGATCATGCACAGCTCTCACTGAGACTGAGGTCTGTAGGTTGATCATGCACAGTTCTCACTGAGACTGAGGTCTGTAGGTTGATCACACACAGCTCTCACTGAGACTGAGGTCAGTAGGTTGATCATGCACAGCTCTCACTGAGACTGAGGTCTGTAGGTTGATCATTCACAGCTCTCACTGAGACTGAGGTCTGTAGGTTGATCATTCACAGCTCTCACTGAGACTGAGGTCTGTAGGTTGATCACGCACAGCTCTCACTGAGACTGAGGTCTGTAGGTTGAGGTTCATCATGCACAGCTCTCACGCACAGCTCTCACTGAGACTGAGGTCTGTAGGTTGATCACACACAGCTCTCACTGAGACTGAGGTCAGTAGGTTGATCATGCACAGCTCTCACTGAGACTGAGGTCTGTAGGTTGATCATTCACAGCTCTCACTGAGACTGAGGTCTGTAGGTTGATCATTCACAGCTCTCACTGAGACTGAGGTCTGTAGGTTGATCACGCACAGCTCTCACTGAGACTGAGGTCTGTAGGTTGATCACGCACAGCTCTCACTGAGACTGAGGTCTGTAGGTTCATCATGCACAGCTCTCACTGAGACTGAGGTCTGTAGGTTGATCACGCACAGCTCTCACTGAGACTGAGGTCTGTAGGTTGATCACACACAGCTCTCACTGAGACTGAGGTCAGTAGGTTGATCATGCACAGCTCTCACTGAGACTGAGGTCTGTAGGTTGATCATTCACAGCTCTCACTGAGACTGAGGTCTGTAGGTTGATCATTCACAGCTCTCACTGAGACTGAGGTCTGTAGGTTGATCATTCACAGCTCTCACTGAGACTGAGGTCTGTAGGTTGATCATGCACAGCTCTCACTGAGACTGAGGTCTGTAGGTTGATCATGCACAGCTCTCACTGAGACTGAGGTCTGTAGGTTGATCATGCACAGCTCTCACTGAGACTGAGGTCTGTAGGTTGATCATGCACAGCTCTCACTGAGACTGAGGTCTGTAGGTTCATCATGCACAGCTCTCACTGAGACTGAGGGTGACCTCCTGTTAGAAATCAATCTGCAATACATTAGCATAACATAGAACAGCCAGTATAGTCATTATCATGGCTTTTCTAAATCTGCTTAAACAGGGCTTAGGATCAATACCAGTTTATGTAGGAGAACGGGTGGCAATTTACTCCGAGGGACGATCAATAATTATATTGTTGTGAATAGTAAATCATGTGTATAATCATGGGGAGAATGGGGTCGTGCTGCCAATCATGTATTGAATAAGCAATAGACTTTATCATCCTTCGGTGAAGGATGATATTTTTTAATTTAGCGCTAAAATAATTTAGCGCTTTGAATTTAGCGCTAAAATATAATACATTTTTGTCATTTAGCAGACACTTTTATCCAGAGCAACTTACAAAGTGCATTCATCTGAAGATAGCTAGGTGAGACAACCACGTATCCCAGTCGTAGAAGATCAGTCAGGTGTAATAATTAAGTACTGATAGTTCAAGTTCAAAGTCCTCTGTTGGTACAATGTAAGGTTGTTGAATTCTTCAATAATATCTCACTAGAACCAATCATACCAAACTAGCTAACCATCCATCTAAGAGTAATACCAAGAACACTAAGGAAAGCTGTTGACTGAGAGGGACGATGACTTCACCTAGGTCAGGATGACTCTAGTAAGACATCCACCAGCAGGGCTCGGACGGACGGACGGACGGACGGACGGACGGACGGACGGACGGACGGACAGACAGACAGGGGAAGCAGGGACACAAGGGAGCGTCTGGTCTGCTCCACCCTCAGTCTCACCGTCGATGATTCTCTTGACTCTCCAGATGCGCAGGGTGATGATGAGACTGATGGCGTCCCAGGGACTGCTGGGGCCGTTGGCTACCGTGGAGGCTACCATAGGGGCCAGGGACAACACGATGACTGCCCCGTCAAACACCTGCAGGGAGCAGACACACAGACACACACACGCAAGCACATAAAGACATGCCCACACATGCAGGCATGGGTACACACAAACATACATCACATGCCACACTGTCACAGACTTAGGAGATATTACACACTGTCATTAGGAGACATTACACGCTGTCATTAGGAGATATTACACACTGTCATTAGGAGATATTACACACTGTCATTAGGAGATATTACACACTGTCATTAGGAGACATTACACACTGTCATTAGGAGATATTACACACTGTCATTAGGAGATATTACACACTGTCATTAGGAGATATTACACACTGTCATTAGGAGATAATACACATTGTCATTAGGAGATATTGCACACTGTCATTAGGAGATATACCATGCTGTCATTAGGAGATATTACACACTGTCATTAGGAGATATTACACACTGTCATTAGGAGATATTACACACTGTTATTAGGAGATATTACACACGGTCATTAGGAGATATTACACATTGTCATTAGGAGATATTACACACTGTCATGAGGAGATATTACACACTGTCATTAGGAGATATTACACACAGTTATTAGGAGATAATACACACTGTCATTAGGATATATTACACACTGTCATTAGGAGATATTACACACTGTCATTAGGAGATATTACACATGGTCATTAGGAGATATTACACACAGTTATTAGGAGATATTACACACTGTCATTAGGAGATATTACACACTGTCATTAGGAGATATTACACATGGTCATTAGGAGATATACCACGCTGTCATTAGGAGATATTACACGCTGTCATTAGGAGATATTACACACTGTTATTAGGAGACATTACACGCTGTCATTAGGAGATATTACACACTGTCATTAGGAGATATTACACGCTGTCATTAGGAGATATTACACGCTGTCATTAGGAGATATTGCACACTGTCATTAGGATATATTACACGCTGTTATTAGGAGATATTACACGCTGTCATTAGGATATATTACACACTGTTATTAGGAGATATTACACACTGTCATTAGGAGATATTACACACTGTCATGAGGAGATATTACACACTGTCATTAGGAGATATTACACACAGTTATTAGGAGATAATACACACTGTCATTAGGATATATTACACACTGTCATTAGGAAATATTACACACTGTCATTAGGAGATATTACACACTGTCATTAGGAGATATTACACATGGTCATTAGGAGATATTACACATTGTCATTAGGAGATATTACACATGGTCATTAGGAGATATACCACGCTGTCATTAGGAGATATTACACATTGTCATTAGGAGATATTACACACTGTCATTAGGAGATATTACACACTGTCATTAGGAGATATTACACATGGTCATTAGGAGATATACCACGCTGTCATTAGGAGATATTACACACTGTCATTAGGAGATAATACACACTGTTATTAGGAGACATTACACGCTGTCATTAGGAGATATTACACACGGTCATTAGGAGATATACCATGCTGTCATTAGGAGATATTACACGCTGTCATTAGGAGATATTACACACTGTTATTAGGAGACATTACACGCTGTCATTAGGAGATAT
Source organism: Oncorhynchus keta (assembly GCF_023373465.1). Taxonomy (NCBI): domain Eukaryota; kingdom Metazoa; phylum Chordata; class Actinopteri; order Salmoniformes; family Salmonidae; genus Oncorhynchus; species Oncorhynchus keta. Next base: position 21,657 of record NW_026279218.1, on the reverse strand, counting down.
TACACACGGTCATTAGGAGATATACCACGCTGTCATTAGGAGATATTACACACTGTCATTAGGAGATATTACACATGGTCATTAGGAGATATTACACACTGTCATTAGGAGATATTACACACTGTCATTAGGAGATATTACACATGGTCATTAGGAGATATTACACACTGTCATTAGGAGATATTACACACTGTCATTAGGATATATTACACATGTTCATTAGGAGATATTACACACTGTCATTAGGAGATATTACACACTGTCATTAGGAGATATTACACGCTGTCATTAGGAGATATTACACGCTGTCATTAGGAGATATTACACATTAGGAGATATTACATGTCATTAGGAGATATTACACATGGTCATTAGGAGATATTACACATGGTCATTAGGAGATATTACACACTGTCATTAGGAGATATTACACACTGTCATTAGGAGATATTACACACTGTCATTAGGAGATATTACACATGGTCATTAGGAGATATACCACGCTGTCATTAGGAGATATTACACATGGTCATTAGGAGATATACCACGCTGTCATTAGGAGATATACCACGCTGTCATTAGGAGATATTACACATGGTCATTAGGAGATATTACACGCTGTCATTAGGAGATATTACACACTGTCATTAGGAGATATTACACACTGTCATTAGGAGATATTACACACTGTCATTAGGAGATATTACACATGGTCATTAGGAGATATTACACACTGTCATTAGGAGATATTACACACTGTCATTAGGATATATTACACATGTTCATTAGGAGATATTACACACTGTCATTAGGAGATATTACACACTGTCATTAGGAGATATTACACGCTGTCATTAGGAGATATTACACGCTGTCATTAGGAGATATTACACATTGTCATTAGGAGATATTACACATGGTCATTCGGAGATATTACACATGGTCATTAGGAGATATTACACACTGTCATTAGGAGATATTACACACTGTCATTAGGAGATATTACACACTGTCATTAGGAGATATTACACATGGTCATTAGGAGATATACCACGCTGTCATTAGGAGATATTACACATGGTCATTAGGAGATATACCACGCTGTCATTAGGAGATATACCACGCTGTCATTAGGAGATATACCACGCTGTCATTAGGAGATATTACACATGGTCATTAGGAGATATTACACACTGTCATTAGGAGATATTACACACTGTCATTAGGAGATATTACACACTGTCATTAGGAGATATTACACACTGTCATTAGGAGATATTACACACTGTCATTAGGAGATATTACACATGGTCATTAGGAGATATTACACATGGTCATTAGGAGATATACCACGCTGTCATTAGGAGATAATACACACTGTTATTAGGAGACATTACACGCTGTCATTAGGAGATATTACACACGGTCATTAGGAGATATACCATGCTGTCATTAGGAGATATTACACGCTGTCATTAGGAGATATTACACACTGTTATTAGGAGATATTACACACTGTCATTAGGAGATATTACACACTGTTATTAGGAGATATTACACACTGTCATTAGGAGATATTACACACTGTCATTAGGAGATATTACACGCTGTCATTAGGAGATATTACACACGGTCATTAGGAGATATACCACGCTGTCATTAGGAGATATTGCACACTGTCATTAGGATATATTACACACTGTTATTAGGAGATATTACACGCTGTCATTAGGAGATATTGCACACTGTCATTAGGATATATTACACACCGTTATTAGGAGATATTACACGCTGTCATTAGGATATATTACACACTGTTATTTGGAGATATTACACACTGTCATTAGGAGATATTACACACTGTCATGAGGAGATATTACACACTGTCATTAGGAGATATTACACACAGTTATTAGGAGATAATACACACTGTCATTAGGATATATTACACACTGTCATTAGGAGATATTACACACTGTCATTAGGAGATATTACACACTGTCATTAGGAGATATTACACACTGTCATTAGGAGATATTACACATGGTCATTAGGAGATATACCACGCTGTCATTAGGAGATAATACACACTGTTATTAGGAGACATTACACGCTGTCATTAGGAGATATTACACACGGTCATTAGGAGATATACCATGCTGTCATTAGGAGATATTACACGCTGTCATTAGGAGATATTACACACTGTCATTAGGAGATATTACACACTGTCATTAGGAGATATTACACACTGTCATTAGGAAATATTACACACTGTCATTAGGAGATATTACACATGGTCATTAGGAGATATACCACGCTGTCATTAGGAGATATTACACATTGTCATTAGGAGATATTACACACTGTCATTAGGAGATATTACACACTGTCATTAGGAGATATTACACATGGTCATTAGGAGATATACCACGCTGTCATTAGGAGATATTACACATTGTCATTAGGATATAATACACACTGTCATTAGGAGATATTACACACTGTTATTAGGAGACATTACACGCTGTCATTGGGAGATATTACACACTGTTATTAGGAGACATTACACGCTGTCATTAGGAGATATTACACACGGTCATTAGGAGATATACCATGCTGTCATTAGGAGATATTACACGCTGTCATTAGGAGATATTACACACTGTCATTAGGAGATATTACACACTGTCATTAGGAGATATTACACACTGCTGTCATTAGGAGATATACCATGCTGTCATTAGGAGATATTACACGCTGTCATTAGGAGATATTACACACTGTTATTAGGAGACATTACACGCTGTCATTAGGAGATATTACACACGGTCATTAGGAGATATTACACACTGTCATTAGGAGATATTACACACTGTCATTAGGAGATATTACACATGGTCATTAGGAGATATACCACGCTGTCATTAGGAGATATTACACATGGTCATTAGGAGATATACCACGCTGTCATTAGGAGATATACCACGCTGTCATTAGGAGATATACCACGCTGTCATTAGGAGATATTACACATGGTCATTAGGAGATATTACACACTGTCATTAGGAGATATTACACACTGTCATTAGGAGATATTACACACTGTCATTAGGAGATATTACACACTGTCATTAGGAGATATTACACACTGTCATTAGGAGATATTACACATGGTCATTAGGAGATATTACACATGGTCATTAGGAGATATACCACGCTGTCATTAGGAGATAATACACACTGTTATTAGGAGACATTACACGCTGTCATTAGGAGATATTACACACGGTCATTAGGAGATATACCATGCTGTCATTAGGAGATATTACACGCTGTCATTAGGAGATATTACACACTGTTATTAGGAGATATTACACACTGTCATTAGGAGATATTACACACTGTTATTAGGAGATATTACACACTGTCATTAGGAGATATTACACATGGTCATTAGGAGATATACCACGCTGTCATTAAGAGATAATACACATTGTTATTAGGAGACATTACACGCTGTCATTAGGAGATATTACACACGGTCATTAGGAGATATACCACGCTGTCATTAGGAGATATTACACATTGTCATTAGGAGATATTACACACTGTCATTAGGAGATATTACACGCTGTCATTAGGAGATATTACACACGGTCATTAGGAGATATACCACGCTGTCATTAGGAGATATACCACGCTGTCATTAGGAGATATTACACGCTGTCATTAGGAGATATTACACACTGTCATTAGGATATATTACACGCTGTCATTAGGAGATATTACACACTGTTATTAGGAGACATTACACGCTGTCATTAGGAGATATTACACACGGTCATTAGGAGATATACCATGCTGTCATTAGGAGATATTACACGCTGTCATTAGGAGATATTACACACTGTCATTAGGAGATATTACACACTGTCATTAGGAGATATTACACACTGTCATTAGGAGATATTACACATTGTCATTAGGAGATATTACACATTGTCATTAGGAGATATTACACATTGTCATTAGGAGATATTACACACTGTCATTAGGAGATATTACACACTGTTATTAGGAGACATTACACGCTGTCATTGGGAGATATTACACACGGTCATTAGGAGATATACCATGCTGTCATTAGGAGATATTACACGCTGTCATTAGGAGATATTACACACTGTCATTAGGAGATATTACACACTGTCATTAGGAGATATTACACACTGTCATTAGGAGATATTACACACTGTCATTAGGAGATATTACACATTGTCATTAGGAGATATTACACATTGTCATTAGGAGATATTACACATTGTCATTAGGAGATATTACACGCTGTCATTAGGAGATATTACACATTGTCATTAGGAGATATTACACATTGTCATTAGGAGATATTACACATTGTCATTAGGAGATATTACACGCTGTCATTAGGATATATTACACACTGTCATTAGGAGATATTACACATGGTCATTAGGAGATATACCACGCTGTCATTAGGAGATATTACACATGGTCATTAGGAGATATACCACGCTGTCATTAGGAGATATACCACGCTGTCATTAGGAGATATACCACGCTGTCATTAGGAGATATTACACATGGTCATTAGGAGATATTACACACTGTCATTAGGAGATATTACACACTGTCATTAGGAGATATTACACACTGTCATTAGGAGATATTACACACTGTCATTAGGAGATATTACACACTGTCATTAGGAGATATTACACACGGTCATTAGGAGATATACCACGCTGTCATTAGGAGATATTGCACACTGTCATTAGGATATATTACACACTGTTATTAGGAGATATTACACACTGTCATTAGGAGATATTACACATGGTCATTAGGAGATATACCACGCTGTCATTAGGAGATATTACACATTGTCATTAGGAGATATTACACACTGTCATTAGGAGATATTACACGCTGTCATTAGGAGATATTACACACGGTCATTAGGAGATATACCACGCTGTCATTAGGAGATATTACACGCTGTCATTAGGAGATATTGCACACTGTCATTAGGATATATTACACGCTGTTATTAGGAGATATTACACACTGTTATTAGGAGACATTACACGCTGTCATTAGGAGATATTACACACGGTCATTAGGAGATATACCATGCTGTCATTAGGAGATATTACACGCTGTCATTAGGAGATATTACACACTGTCATTAGGAGATATTACACACTGTCATTAGGAGATATTACACACTGTCATTAGGAGATATTACACATTGTCATTAGGAGATATTACACATTGTCATTAGGAGATATTACACATTGTCATTAGGAGATATTACACGCTGTCATTAGGAGATATTACACACTGTCATTAGGAGATATTACACACTGTTATTAGGAGATATTACACACTGTCATTAGGAGATATTACACATTGTCATTAGGAGATATTACACATTGTCATTAGGAGATATTACACATTGTCATTAGGAGATATTACACGCTGTCATTAGGAGATATTACACACTGTCATTAGGAGATATTACACACTGTTATTAGGAGATATTACACACTGTCATTAGGAGATATTACACATTGTCATTAGGAGATATTACACACTGTCATTAGGAGATATTACACACTGTCATTAGGAGATATTACACAATGTTATTAGGAGATATTACACACTGTCATTAGGAGATATTACACACTGTCATTAGGAGATATTACACATTGTCATTAGGAGATATTACACACTGTCATTAGGAGATATTACACACTGTCATTAGGAGATATTACACAATGTTATTAGGAGATATTACACACTGTCATTAGGAGATATTACACACTGTCATTAGGAGATATTACACATTGTCATTAGGAGATATTACACGCTGTCATTAGGAGATATTACACACTGTCATTAGGAGATATTACACAATGTTATTAGGAGATATTACACACTGTCATTAGGAGATATTACACATTGTCATTAGGAGATATTACACAATGTTATTAGGAGATATTACACACTGTCATTAGGAGATATTACACAATGTTATTAGGAGATATTACACACTGTTATTAGGAGATATTACACACTGTCATTAGGAGATATTACACATTGTCATTAGGAGATATTACACATTGTCATTAGGAGATATTACACATTGTCATTAGGAGATATTACACGCTGTCATTAGGAGATATTACACACTGTCATTAGGAGATATTACACACTGTTATTAGGAGATATTACACACTGTCATTAGGAGATATTACACATTGTCATTAGGAGATATTACACACTGTCATTAGGAGATATTACACACTGTCATTAGGAGATATTACACACTGTCATTAGGAGATATTACACACTGTCATTAGGAGATATTACACACTGTCATTAGGAGATATTACATTGAGGTTTATTATATGAGGAAGATTACAATGCACGCAAACTTTGTGGCAGCATTTAACATTTAACAACTGTAATGTGAATTGATTTGATGAAGAAAATAGTTCAATGATAAAACTCCTGATTTCTCGAGGGAAAGTTATTATATTTTCAGTACTTGCTATGAAGCTTGCGTAATTAATCTTACCTCTACTTTGTTCTCAATGTAGTCCCAAATCCCAAGGACTACAATCCTGAAGACAGTCTGTGAAAAGAAGGAGAGAAAGGATGGAAGGGGAGGAGAAAAGCCAAATACAACCTCTCCCATCATATGCAAAATATTCTCACTCTCCTCAGGTTTCAACACATCTACAACACATTCTGAAACGTCATTTGAATATGGACAAAAATAGACAGGACAAGTTACAGTCTCCATTTTTATACTGCTGCTGTGAATGTAGGCTTTCTTTGACTCAAGCCTTCCTATTCTACATGGTCACAGAAAGTAACATATACAGTTGAAGTCAGAAGTTTACATATGCCTTAGCCAAATACATTTAAACTCAGTTTTTCACAACTCCTGACATTTAATCCTAGTAAAAATTCCCTGTTTTAGGTCAGTTAGGATCACCACTTTATTTTAAGAATGTGAAATATCAGAATAGTAGAGCGAATTATTTTTTTCAGCTTTTATTTCTTTCATCACATTCCCAGTGGGTCAGAAGTTTACATACACTCAATTAGTATTTGGTAGAATTGCCTTTAAATTGTTTAACTTAGGTCAAACATTTCAGGTAGCTTTTCACAAGCTTCCCACAATAAGTTGGGTGATTTGTGGCCCATTCCTCCTGACAGAGCTGGTGTAACTGAGTCAGGATTCTAGGCCTCCTTGCACGCACACGCTTTTTCAGTTCTGCCCACACATTTATTATAGGATTGAGGTCAGGGCTTTGTGATGGCCTCTCCAATACCTTGACTTTGTTGTCCTTAAGCCATTTTGCCACAACTTTGGAAGTATGCTTGGGGTCATTGTCCATTTGGAAGACCCATTTGCGAACAAGCTTTAACTTCCTGACTGATGTCTTGAGATGTTGCTTCAATATATCCACATAATTTTCCTTCCTCATGACGCCATCTATTTTGTGAAGTGCACCAGTCACTCCTTCAGCAAAGCACCCCCAAAACATGATGCTGCCACCCCTGTGCTTCACGGTTGGGATGGTGTTCTTTGGCTTGCAAGCTTCCCCCTTCTTCCTCCAAACATAACGATGGTCATTATGCCAAACGGTTATATTTTTGTTCAGACCAGAGTATATTTCTCCAAAAGGTACGATCTTTGTCCCCATGTGCAGTTGAAAACCGTTGTCTGGCTTTTTTATGGCAGTTTTGGAGCAGTGGCTTCTTCCTTGTTGAGCGGCCATTCAGGTTATGTCGATATAGGACTCGTTTTCCTGTCGATATAGATACTTTTGAACCTGTTTTCCCCCGGCATCTTCACAAGATCCTTTCGCACCAAAGTACGTTCATCTCTAGAAGACAGAATGCGTCTCCTTCTTGAGCGGTATGACAGCTGCGTGGTCACATGGTGTTTATACTTGCGTACTATTGTTTGTACAGATGAACGTGGTACCTTCAGGTGTTTGGAAATTGCTCCCAAGGATGAACCAGACTTGTGGAGGTCTACAATTTTTTTCTGAGGTCTTGGCTGATTTCTTTTGATTTTCCAATGATGTCAAACAAAGAGGCACTGAGCTTGAAGGTAGGCCTTGAAATACATTCACAGGTACACCTCCAATTGACTCAAATGATGTCAATTAGCCTATCAGAAGCTTCTAAAGCCATGACATAATTTTCTGGATTTTTCCAAGCTGTTTAAAGGCACAGTCAACTCAGTGTATGTAAACCTCTGACCCACCGGAATTGTGATACAGTGAATTGTAAGTGAAATAATCTGTCTGTAAACTATTTTGAAAAAATGACTTGTGTCATGCACAAAGTAGATGTCCTAACCGACTTGCCAAAACTATAGTTTGTTAACTTCTTGAGTGTAGGGGGCAGGATTTTTGTTTTTGGCTAAAAAACGTACCCATTTGAAACAACGTATTTCTCAGGCCCAGAAACTAGAATATGTATATATTTGTCAGATTAGGATAGAAAACACTCTAAAGTTTCTAAAACTATCAAAATATTGTTTGCGATTATAACAGAACTGATATTGCAGGCGAAAACCTGAGGAAAATCAAACCAGGAAGTGCTGTTTTTCCTGAAAGCATCTATTGGATGCCTTGCCTTCATTTAAAGGGATATCAACCAGATTCATTTTCCTATGGCTTCCTCAAGGTCTCAACAGTCTTTAGACATAGTTTCAGGCTTTTATTTGGAAAAATGAGCGAGAAAGATGACATCGCATCAGTGATAGCTGGGTGTTCGCAGAGTTTTGGTTGCGCAACAGAGTGGGGCAGCCATTGTCTTTCCCGCTCCTATTGAAAAAGTGACAGTCACTGTTGATATATTATCGATTATATATTTTAAAAACAACCAGAGGATTGATTATAAAAACTTTGACATGTTTCTGTGGACATTACGGATACTATTTGGAATTGTCGTCTGCGATGTCGTGACCGCTCGAGCCTGTGGATTTCTGAACATAACGCGCCAAACAAATGGAGGTATTTTGGATATAAAAATAATCTTTATGGAACAAAAGGAACATTTATTGTGTAACTGGAAGTCTCGTGAGTGCAAACATCCGAAGATCTTCAAAGGTAAGCGATTTAATCTATTGCTTTTCTGACCTTCATGACCAATCTACTTGGCTGCTAGTGTTTGTAATATTTTGTCTACTGAGAGAGATGTTCTTACATAAACGCTTGTTATGCTTTCGCCGAAAAGCTGTATTGAAATCTGACACACCAGGTGGATTAACAACAAGCTAAACTGTGTTTTGCTATATTGCACTTGTGATTTCATGAAAATTAAATATGTGTAGTAATTTAATTTGAATTTGGCGCACTGCAATTCAGCGGGTGTTGATGAAAATGATCCCGCTAAAGGGATGGGTGCAAAATGTGTGGAGTGGTTGAAAACGTGTTTTAATGACTCCAACCTAAGTGTATGTAAACTTCCCGACTTCAACTGTATCTTTGAAGGGTACTTTTTACAAGTCTTTCGATCAATTAGAATGTGGGAAAGGATATTGATCCTGAACACTGTACAATGGCCCTCCTAATTGTCTGATCTTACCTGATCCATTACATACATCTACTGTATGTACAGTAACACACAATAGTGTTGGGTTGGGGGGGTCCTTTATTTTGAAAAGGAGGATGATAGAGTTACATTCTAATCAGGGTTGGGAGGGTCCTTTATTTTGAAAAGGAAAATGATAGAGTTACAATCTAATCATGTTGAAAGGGTGACAATGTAAAAGTGGTCTGTCTCATTCATCATACAGTAGACAACAACAGCTCCACTGTAAGAGAGGAGCAGAGAGGGACATTCTCTGATTGGTGGATAGGAAAAATATTATTATTATGACCATTTAATAAGTCACGGTCTCTATAGTTACAGTAACTATAGTTTAGTTATTAATATATAGACCTTGAATACCATTCCCCTCTGACACCTTTCATCTATAGTGTCAGGGAGTGTTATAAGGTGTTGGGTGGATCATATGACTGTAACCCAAGCCCTAAACCTTGTTAACCTCTTCTTGAAGTATTACTTAACCCTGTGTGTGTGTGTGTGTGTGTGTGTGTGTGTGTGTGTGTGTGTGTGTGTGTGTGTGTGTGTGTGTGTGTGTGTGTGTGTGTGTGTGTGTGTGTGTGTGTGTGTGTGTGTGTGTGTGTGTGTCATTACCTCAGTGAAGAAGAGTGACAGGATGGCAAGGCTGATCCAATGGATGACGCTGGCAAATTGAATAGCATTGGCAACTGGAATAAATATCAAAAGAGAAAAATGTGGATATTAAAGGATGATTCCTCTTTTACTGCTTGCCTTAATGGAATCAAGAGCAACACTACCATGTCTTGTGAATGTCTACATCTGTCCAGCCATATTTATTTTTTCTCAAAATCTGGCAGAAGAATGGTGCATTGATATTACATCATGTCTTTTACCACTATTCCTCATTTCCATCTAACAGTGTTGTGAATGCTCCCGCTCTACTTCTCCTTCCCCATCCATCAGTCCATCAGCCCATTTATCCCTCCCTTTATCTCCCCATCTCCCCCATCCTCCTTGCCTCCTTCCTACTCCCTCCATGTGTCTTTCCAGAGCTGGCAACAGGACAGCCAGGACAGTCGGAGTCTATGGTAATGCATCTGTGACTGGTGTCCTGTCGTCTCCAGAGCAGAGAAAGGATCATCTGTCAATACAGACCTGTCTCTTGAGGTGCGTCTCAAACGGTGTCCTATTCCCTGTATAGTGCACTACTTTTGATCAGGGCACAAAGGGTTCTGGTCAAAAGTAGTGCAGTGTATGGGGGATAGGATACCATTCGGGGTGTAACCATGGCTGACAGTCTGTAATGTAATGCGATGATGACACCTGCCCAGACAGTCAGTGCTGTTGAGTAGAGACCAGTTCATAGACTCATTTACTATCCCGGTTGGCAATGCTGTTTCTCTCTCATATGGGCCTTTTAGTCGCCGTAGTTTCCTCTCATTGGTAAGAAATGTAATCATGCTTATAAAACAGGTTGGAACGCATGTTAATGCAGCATCATGATAATTGTCTCTATGGGCTGTAATCCCAAAACATGGGTCACAGGATCAAGGAAGCACAGGACTACTCAAGTCTAACTTTCTACAGTCACTAGAACACAATGTATAAGGATCCTCCTTTACTGTCAATGGGAAAGATAGTTACATTGTAGATGCTTGGTGTCTATGAGGAGTTCCAGGGTCAAGAAGACCACCACCAGGATGACCAGGGCCACCAGGAAACAGTTGAAGCCTGCACTGAGCAGACACACCTGCCACGGGGCTACCCTCCGCCCACAGCACGGCTTCAACCAGTTAGACCTGGAGAGAAGGAGAGAGGAGAAAGGAGGAGAGAGGGATAGAGGAGAGAGGAGGAGGAGAGAGGAGGAAAGAGGAATAGAGGAGAGAGGAGGAAAGAGGAATAGAGGAGAGAGGAGGAGGAGAGAGGAGGAGAGAGGAGGAGAGAGGGATAGAGGAGAGAGGAGGAGGAGAGAGGAGGAGAGAGGAGGAGGAGAGAGTGATAGAGGAGAGAGGAGGAGGAGAGAGGAGGAGAGGAGAGAGGAGGAGAGAGGGATAGAGGAGAGAGGAATAGAGGAGAGAGGAGGAGAGAGGGATAGAGGGAGAGGAGGAGGAGGAGAGAGAGAGAGGAGAGGAGGAGGAGAGAGGAGGAGAGAGGGATAGAGAGGGATAGAGGAGAGAGGAGGAATAGAGGAGAGAGGAGGAGGAGAGAGGGATAGAAAAGAGAGGAGAAGAGAGGGATAGAGGAGAGAGGAATAGAGGAGAGAGGAGGAGGAGAGAGGGATAGAGGAGAGAGGAGGAGGAGAGAGGGATAGAGGAGAGAGGAATAGAGGAGAGAGGAGGAGAGAGGGATAGAGGAGAGAGGAATAAAGGAGAGAGGAGGAGGAGAGAGGGATAGAGGAGAGAGGAGGAGAGGGATAGAGGAGAGAGGAATAGAGGAGAGAGGAGGAGAGAGGGATAGAGGAGAGAGGAATAGAGGAGAGAGGAGGAGGAGAGAGGGATAGAGGAGAGGGATAGAGGAGAGAGGGATAGAGGAGAGAGGAAGAGGAGAGGGATAGAGGAGAGAGGAGGAGGAGAGAGGGATTAGAGGAGAGGGATAGAGGAGAGAGGGATAGAGGAGAGAGGAGAGAGGAGGAGGAGAGAGGGATAGAGGAGAGAGGAGGAGAGAGGGATAGAGGAGATTGAAGAGAGGAGGAGGAGAGAGGGATAGAGGAGGAGGAGGAGGAGGAGGAGGAGGAGGAGGAGGAGGAGGAGGAGGAGGAGGAGGAGGAGGAGGAGAGAGGGATAGAGGAGAGAGGAGGAGGAGGAGAGAGGGATAGAGGAGAGAGGATGAGGAGAGCGGGATAGAGGAGAGAGGAGGAGGAGAGAGGGATAGAGGAGGAGGAGAGAGGGATAGAGAGAGGATGAGGAGAGAGGGATAGAGGAGAGAGGAGGAGGAGGAGAGAGGGATAGAGGAGGAGGAGAGAGGGATAGAGGGGGAGGAGAGGAGGAGCAGAGAGGGATAGAGGAGGAGGAGAAGAGGAGGAGAGAGGGATAGAGGAGAGAGGAGGAGGAGAGAGGGAAAGAGGAGGAGGAGAGGAGGAGAGTGGGATAGAGAGAGGAGGAGAGGAGGAGAGAGGGATAGAGGAGAGAGGAGGAGGAGAGGAGGAGGAGAGAGGGATAGAAGAGGAGGAGAGAGGTATAGAGGAGAGAGGGAATAGAGAGTCAGTGTTAGTACACCAAAGACAGGGAGAAAGTTTAAAGACACAGGTGTGTATTCAGCATTTAATTATTTCAAAGATCTTACTGTACCAGCCGACTGTATGCTGACTGATGTTCCGTCTGTTTGCCAGCAGGGGGTGCTATTTAACACATATAACCGCATCAATGCAATGTAGTGAACCAGTTTCTAAACCCAACCTGGGTTTGGTGGGCCGGGTCAGTGGAGGCGGAAGAGTGTGAACAGAACAGAGACTGCATTAAGACAGAAAGACACTGAGGCTCTTTGAGTTGGTGACTTGTCTCTCAGGCATATCAGTGAGAGGATTAGTAAAGCAACTCTATTCAGAGGGCAATGAAGGGTTAGACTATATATTAGAAGACTCCATACAACAGTACAACAGTTAATGAAAGAAAACACATGGATAGAATCTTATACAGAGCTCTTTCCCAGACTCACTGTTCCCTCCCTCTATTAGCAGTGGGAGACAGACAGGAGAAACGATGCCAGAGCTCCAGCCAGAATGGAAACTTGGCTTGTCCTCTTCTACACCTTTCACTGCTCCCCATGCAGTGGGTCTGGCATACCGTGAGCTTGGCTAATCACACCACTTCTGTGATCATGTCTTCATTCCCTTGCATGGTGCTAAGTAGAGATAAAACTATCAGTGGCAGTAGGCAGAATCCATGGCGGTGGAATGGAATAAAGCTGTATTTTTTTTACCAGGGTTGGTGTTGATTCCATTTCAATCCAGTCAGGAAGTAAACTGAAATTCAAATTATTTTACTTCCTGAATATACTGAAATTCATTGACATGGAATTGACCCCAAATCAGATTTTTATACAGTCAGGCAGGAGTTGTATAGAGTGGCTATTGGACTGTTACTGATAGGACCAAGACATGGGCATGGGAGCAGATCAGAAAAGAGAAGTCCTGGAGGATTTGGGCGTGTGGCTATCAGATGCTTGTATGTATCACATCCTCAGTTGAGGGCAACTGCTGCTGTTGTTGAGTCATTAGTAGGGAATGAGGCTTGGCTGGAATGACTTTAGATGTTTAAATGGGGCCATTTAGTCTAAATGTTAAGCGACATGTGGATATGAATATGCAAGTGATACTGTATGAGCCTCATAATATTATGTGGGAATTGTTACATGAACTGTGTCTTACTTACTCATGCAAACGAGGGCGATACACCATTTGTGTGTGTGTGCTTACAGGATGAGCCCAATTATACCACAGTGAGTGACAAACAGGCATCCTCTCTGAAGGATCCATATTTGTCTTCTCCATTCATTCAGACTTCACCCTGAGTAGGCTAACACAAGGCAATGAGTAAAGGACTCTTACAGCAGCTGCTGAACAGTTCCCCTCACCTCCTTCTGCTTCTCTCTCTCTCTCTCTCTCTCTCTCTCTCTCTCTCTCTCTCTCTCTCTCTCTCTCTCTCTCTCTCTCTCTCTCTCTCTCTCTCTCTCTCTCTCTCTCTCTCTCTCTCTCTCTCTCTCTCTCTCTCTCTCTCTCTCTCTCTCTCTCTCTCTCTCTCTCTCTCTCTCTCTCTCTCTCTCTCTCTCTCTCTCTCTCTCTCTCTATGTGGTAGGTACACTTGGCACGGGCAAACCCACAAGCCCGTAAACAATGCTAGGCTAATCTAATAGAGCCATAATCACGCTGTTAGCAATCATCTTTCTGGCGCTCGGTGAGGTTCGGTGGGTCTGGAGTGTGTATGGTGGTCCAGATGGTGTTGACTCTGCTCTCTCTCTCTCTCTACCGTCAGTGGCCGTGTCTCAGCCAGACTCACAGGATGCAGTTACCACCATGCCAGCCTGGGGCTGGACACCTCATCTCCTCATCCCCATTCTCCTATCTCATCTCCACAACGGAGAGGGGACAGACAGCAGGGTGGAGTCATATGCTAGAGATCATTTTAGAAAACTGCCATAGATTTGACAGATCTAATCAGATTTGCACATGTTTGTTGTCATTTGGCAGTTACTCTTATCCAAAGCAACTTACAGGAGCAATTATAGTTAAGTGCCTTGCTCAAGAGCACATACAGATTTTTCACCTAGCCGGCTCGATGAATCGAACAACTGACCTTTCGGTTACTGGCCCAACGCTCCTAAGCGATAGGCTACCTGCCGCAGATCAGCTGTTAGGAGAACAGTAATACCTTGGATATGAAATAATAAAGTGTACACAAAGTCTTCTGATGTCTTCAGTGTTCAGTGTCTATAAACACCTTACTCAAGACCCTGCTGGTGATACATAATGAGACATCTCCAACCACCCCACCTGACTACATACAGTATGTTACCATCCTACAGGGATGTTTTCTTAAAACAAACTCCAGCTGCTAGGCCTCAATCCCTGATTTACGCTCCAAACATGGCCATGCTAAACACCATGAGACCCATGCAGCTTTTAGACTAATGTATACACCCTTATGTTATACTAGGTCAATTGTGGTTCCATAGCTCGGGCTGACAGTGGGGACTTGAAGAGCAGAATCAACATCCTCTGCAGAATCAGAACAGTTGCTTTGTGAGAAGGTGTTAAAGTTCACAGCTAGACATTGTTATGTAAAAGCCAGCTGAAAAGTACCACTGGCCTGGCTTTGGCCCCAAGTGAGAGCAGGTTTGCCAGATCCATGGCCCAGTGAGACCCGGGTTCTGACCCGCGTAGATGGAAACAGAAAAGTCTGAGTTTTTGGGGTAAAACACTGGGCTTAATCCTGTATGGAAATGAACCACTAAGACAGTGGTTCCCAACAAGAAAGACAATGTCACTACTCATCTAAGTGAAGTATATACCAACAAAATAACATTAGGGAATGGAGACGATTTTAATATATAATAGGAGGTGTCAGAGGAAAGCCCATAAAATGATCAGAGACTCCAGTCACCCAAGTCACAGACTGTTTTCTCTGCTACCACACGGCAAGCGGTACCAGAGCGCCAAGTCTAGGACCAAGAGGCTCCTCAACAGCTTCTACCCCCAATCCATAAGAATGCCGAACAATTAATAAAATCGTCATGGGGCAATTTACATTGACCCCCCCCACCCTCCTTTTTGTACAATGCTGCTACTCGTGGTTTATTATGTATGCATAGTCACTTCACCCATACCTACATGTACAAATTACCTCAACTAACCTGTACCCCTGCACACTGACTCTGTACTGGTGCCCCTTGTATATAACCTCATTGTTATTCTTATTGTGTTACTTTTTAGTATTACTTTTTATTTTAGTCTACTTGGTAAATAGTCTACTTGGTAAAACTCTTCTTGAACTGTACTGTTGGTTGAGGGTTTGTCAGTAAGCATTTCATAGTAAAGTCTACACTTGTTGTATTCGGCGCATGTCACAAATAAAGTTTGATTTGATTCGATTTAACCCATCAAAAAGGCTCCAGCTGTGAAAGGCATGTATTGTCTTTAGTTCATGGATATAGACCTACACACCATTGTGTAACATTTGACTTTCTAACATCTGGTGGTGACCTTAATTGACAGTTGAAGGGGTTGCATTGATTTGCTTTGGGACAATTCTCTGCAGTTATATTCTACATTCAAATCCATCTCAGGAACGCATCTTTCATAGTTCATTTATACTGCCCTCCACAGAGAGGGTAAAATATGGTCATTTCTCCCAAACAATAAAAAGCCTTGAGTAGGAGTAGTAAAACAAAGTATTAAAGATAAATTACTCTGTTCACAAGCTGAATGTGCTACAGGGCATCATTAATAAAGGAGAAATGGTACTTTAAAAGAACTGCAAAAACTGCATGAGAGTAACAACATGCAACTGCCAAAATAAAGGAAACACCAACATAGCGTCTTAATAGGGTGTTAGGCCACCACGAGCCAGAACAGCTTCAATGCACCTTAGACGAGATTCTACAAGTGTCTGGAACACTATTGGAAGGATGTGACACCATTCGTCCACAAGAAATTCCATAATTTTGTGTGTTTTTTTTTATGATGGTGGAAAACACAGTCTCAGGCGCCACTCCAGAATCTCCCATACAGTAAGTGTTCAATTAGGTTGAGATCTGGTGACTGAGACGGCCATGGCATATCGTTTACAACGTTTTCATGCTCATCAAACAATTCAGTTACCAAACCATTCAGTGACCACTCGTGCCCTGTGGATGGGACCATTGTCATCCTATCGAGGCATTCTTATACATGACCCAAAACATGACGGGCTGTTAACTACTTAATTAACTCAGGAACCACACCTGTGTGGAAGCACCTGCTTTCAATAGACTTTGTATCCCACATTTACTCAAGTGTTTCCATTATTTTGGCAGTTACATGTACATAACAATTACTTGTCCCTTAAAAGACAATAATGGCTGAATTCCTGGCCAAGAACTGGACTAAAAATCACTTTGAATAAAGATTCTACATTAAACATGCGTTTCAGTCCAGGAGTAGGCACGTTCTTTAGAAAGTCAGCCCTGTATGTTTTTGCAAACAGTAGGTCAACCGACAATAAAGACATCAGGGGCTTGATTCAATCCATATAGAGGAAGTTTAACCCTATACCCGGATTCAATTAAAGGTAATTTCTGATTGCAGCGATTACTGTGAATGCCTTTAAATTTCAATCGCGCTATAGCACTGAACTTCTGCGATACGGATTGAATCGAGCCCTCTTCACTCATCCACTCAATGAAAGACCAACACTAGACTATGTCACAGACGAGGGCCTGCAGAAAGGGGTTCATCATGGACATGACATCACATAGGCTACAATCTGAGGAGTCAACAAAACAATGACACACCAGACAGCCTAAATATGGACAGCACCTAGTCCTTAACCCATGTCTGGACATGGATGTCCCAAAAGAACACACTCTGACACTCTCTCACCCTTTCTCTTTTATGCATTATTCCTCTCTCTCTCTCTCTCTCTCTCTCTCTCTCTCTCTCTCTCTCTCTCTCTCTCTCTCTCTCTCTCTCTCTCTCTCTCTCTCTCTCTCTCTCTCTCCTCTCTCCCTCTCCTCTCCCTTTCTCTCTTTCTCTCTCTCTCTCTCTCTCTCTCTCTCTTTCTCTCTCTCTCTCTCTCTTGCTCTCTCTCTCTCTCTCTCTCTCTCTCTCTCTCTCTCTCTCTCTGTCTCTCTCAGTCTCTCAGTCTCTCTCTCTATTTCTTCCTGTCTTTCATGCAACCTCCCTCTATTTATTTCTATGGTGCTCTCTTCCTGTCTCTCTGTCTCTGTTGCTCTCTCCATCTCTCTCCCTCTTCACACGTCTGCTTAGGACAGGTTGATAATGGCATCAGTGGAACCCTGGTGGGGGGAGATTGAGCCGGGCTGGACAGGGAAACAGAGGAGGTAGATTAAATCATGCTATCAATATGACCGAGCGGAGCGGGCAAGGAGTGTGGGGCTAAACACAGCAATCAGTCAACATCCCTCCCTCAGAGTGCAGACGGTCCATGATAAAGGACTGCAACTCCTACACACACTGACTGACTTCAGTAGATGATACACCACCTCTTTCTCTCTGATCTCTTATTTTCCTTCATCAGGGCTCGGATTAGAACAGTCCTTATCAGCCAATCACAGATTATTTGTATAACACAGACTATTTGCTCAAGGATCACAGCAAAATCAGGGGGAACAGGAGTATGAGCTGCCTTCATTTCCCTTTCCTCCCTTCCTACCCTTGAAACACATTATCAGGACGTGACCTTTTAGATCATTCCAGGAAATATAGACCTACTCACTGGCTCCCGAGTGACTAGAGAAAGAGAGAGAGAGAACAATTGAGGACCAACTCAGAAGTATTGAGGTATTCTTAAGGTATTGTATTGTATTGACTGGAAGTATTTCTCTGAACTGAACTTCTTGTGGTATTGACTGGACACCTTTCTCTGAACTATATTATGGCATTCAAATTCATAAACAATCCTTCAGATAGCACAAATCTCATTGCTGCTGTGGCGCGGAGCAGGCCCCTTTGATAATGTATAGAGTCCAACTTCTGACTAACTGAAGCTTAAGATCATTACTAAACTAAAGACCCTGGGATTAAACACCTCCTTCTGCAACTGGATCCTGGACTTCCTAACAGCCGCCCCCAGGTGGTGAGGGTAGCAAAAAACATCCAACCTGACACTGTTCAGGGGCCCCTCAGGGGTGCGTGCTTAGTCCCCTCCTGTACTCTCTGTTCACCCACGACTGCGTGGCCATGCACAACTCTAACACCTTCATTAAGTTTGCAGATCCTTCTGTGGCTCAGTTGGTAGAGCGTGGCGCTTGTAACGCCAGGGTAGTGGGTTCGATTCCCGGGACCACCCATCGATTCCCGGGACCACCCATACGTAGAATGTATGCACACATGACTGTAAGTCGCTTTGGATAAAAGCGTCAGCTAAATGGCATATATTATATTATTATTATATATTATTATTATATTATTATATATTCAGATGACACGATGGTCACCGACGACAATGACACAGCCTACTGGAAGGAGGTCAGAGACCTGGCAGTATGGTGCCAGGACAAGAACCTCTCCCACAATGTCAGCAAGACAAAGGAATTTATCGTGGACTACAGGAAATGGTTGGCCGAGCACGCCCCCATCCACATCGACAGGCTGTAGTGTAGCAGGTTGAGAGCTTCAAGTTTATCGGTGTCCACATCACTAAGGAATTATCATGTTCCACACACACCAACACAGTCATGAAGAGAGCACGACAACGCCTCTTCCACCCAGGAGGCTGAAAAGATTCAGCATGAGCCTTCAGATCCTCAAAAAGTTATATAGCTGCACCATTGAGAGCACCTTGACTGGCTGCATCACCTCTTGGTATGGCAACTGCTTGGCATCTGACAGAAGGCGCTACAGAAGGTAGTGTGTACGGCCTAGTACATCACTGGGGCCTAGCTCCCTGCCTTCCTGGACTTCTATACCAAGCGGTGTCAGAGGAAGGCCTTAAAAATGGTCTGACTCCAGCCACCCAAGTCATATACTGTTCTCTCTGCTGCCGCATGGCAAGCGGTACCGATGCACCAAGTCTGGAACCAACAGGACCCTGAACAGCATCTACCTCCAACCAACAATAAGACTGCTAAGCTAGTTGCTGTAAATAGTTAACAAATAGCTACCCGGACTATCTGTATTGCACTCTTGACTCATCACATACGCTGCTGTTACTGTTTACTATCTATCCTGTTGCCTAGTCACTTTACCCCTACCTAAATGTACATATCGACCTCAATTACCTCGTACCCCTGTACATTGACTCAGTACTGGTACCCGTGTATTTAGCCAAGTTACCGTTACTCATTGTGTATATATTCCTTGTGTTATTATTTATATGTTTTCTGTTTGCATTTCAATGTTAGTCTACACCTGTGGTTTACGAAGCTTTGAACAATATGCTGTCCGATGCCTGACCTTAGTTCCTTTTGTATGTTTCTATTTTAGGTTGATCAGGCGTGAATTAGGGTGGGCATTCGATGTTTGTTTTCTATGTTGTTATATTTCTATGTGTTTGGCATAGTATGGTTCTCAATCAGAGGCAGGTGTCATTCGTTGTTTCTGATTGAGAACCATACTTAGGTAGCCTGTTTTCCCACTCTTGTTTGTGGGTGGTTGTTTTCTGTTTTGTGTCTTTACCAGACAGAACTGTTTCGGGTTCATTTCGGTCTCTTGTTGTTTTTGTCATTCAGTGTTCTGTTCTATTAAATAATCATGAACACTTACCACACTGCGCTTTGGTCCTCACCTTCTTCCACCAACGAAAACCGTTACAAGAATATGTTTCTGAGGGACTAATGAATTGGCCCTGCACACAATTTCTACTTTATCTTTCTGTTGTTTCTGTTGGCTTGAATTCCAATCTCCAACAAAACCCTCAACTGGAGGAGTTGAATGAGTGAGATTTTTTGGCATATATTTTTGATGACTTTGTCTATTGTACAGTAGCAATGTGACCCCCATGGCTGAAACGGAGAGAGAGATACACAAGTGCCATATAGCATTGAGAAAAGAACAGGGGCCTCCTCCCTCACAGGGCAGTGAACTTAACCTTCTTCTCTCACAGGGCAGTGAACAAAACCTTCCCCCTCACAGGGCAGTGAATTAAAACTTCCTCCCTATCAGGGCAGTGAACTAAACCTTCCTCCCTCACAGGGCAGTGAACAAAACCTTCCCCCTCACAGGGCAGTGAATTAAAACTTCCTCCCTATCAGGGCAGTGAACTAAACCTTCCTCCCTCACAGGGCAGTGAACTAAACCTTCCTCCCTCACAGGCAGTGAACTAAAACATCCACCCTCACAGGGCAGTGAACTAAACCTTCCACCCTCACAGGGCAGTGAATTAAAACTTCCTCCCTCGCAGGCAGTGAACTAAAACTCCCTTCCTCGCAGGCAGTGAACTAAAACGTGTAGTCCAAATGACAACTTACTCCCTCATTGGCTGATTCCAAATTCAATCACACCTGACAAATATGTACAGTCAACCATGGCAGGCTTCTACTAAAGTAAGCGTGGAGAAGATCATTTATGTATTCTAGCAATGAAAATGGACAGCTACCATTAGAACTACATCAATCCTACTGTATAATGAATAATAATGATTGTTTCTCAGCCTGGGTTGGAGTCAACCCTGCCCTCTGTAACCCAGTTGTTGTTATAGTAACTACAGTGGTATCTCTCCTACAGGGTTAGTGAATTAGTGTTCCAAGCAGCCCACAGGGGCACTATTCTATTTATTTAGCAGAGCAACACACAACAATGAGTCCTGCTCCTGAGATTTGTTAACATGGCTAACAATGAAGATGATCTGGGTTGAGGATGATCAA
>NW_026279217.1:0-4851 GCF_023373465.1 Oncorhynchus keta | reverse complement strand
GTGGAAGCCTTAACGCTGGTGGAAGCCTTAACGCTGGTGGAAGCCTTAACGCTGGTGGAAGCCTTAACGCTGGTGGAGAGCCTTAACGCTGGTGGAAGCCTTAACGCTGGTGGAAACCTTAACGCTGGTGGAAGCCTTAACGCTGGTGGAAACCTTAACAGCTGGTGGAAGCCTTAACGCTGGTGGAAGCCTTAACGCTGGTGGAAGCCTTAACGCTGGTGGAAGCCTTAACGCTGGTGGAAGCCTTAACGCTGGTGGAAGCCTTAACGCTGGTGGAAACCTTAACGCTGGTGGAAGCCTTAACGCTGGTGGAAACCTTAACGCTGGTGGAAGCCTTAACGCTGGTGGAAACCTTAACGCTGGTGGAAACCTTAACGCTGGTGGAAGCCTTAACGCTGGTGGAAGCCTTAACGCTGGTGGAAACCTTAACGCTGGTGGAAGCCTTAACGCTGGTGGAAACCTTAACGCTGGTGGAAACCTTAACGCTGGTGGAAGCCTTAACGCTGGTGGAAGCCTTAACGCTGGTGGAAGCCTTAACGCTGGTGGAAACCTTAACGCTGGTGGAAGCCTTAACGCTGGTGGAAGCCTTAACGCTGGTGGAAACCTTAACGCTGGTGGAAGCCTTAACGCTGGTGGAAACCTTAACGCTGGTGGAAGCCTTAACGCTGGTGGAAGCCTTAACGCTGGTGGAAGCCTTAACGCTGGTGGAAACCTTAACGCTGGTGGAAGCCTTAACGCTGGTGGAAGCCTTAACGCTGGTGGAAGCCTTAACGCTGGTGGAAACCTTAACGCTGGTGGAAGCCTTAACGCTGGTGGAAACCTTAACGCTGGTGGAAGCCTTAACGCTGGTGGAAGCCTTAACGCTGGTGGAAACTTAACGCTGGTGGAAGCCTTAACGCTGGTGGAAGCCTTAACGCTGGTGGAAAACCTTAACGCTGGTGAAAGCCTTAACGCTGGTGGAAACCTTAACGCTGGTGGAAACCTAACGCTGGTGGAAACCTTAACGCTGGTGGAAGCCTTAACGCTGGTGGAAGCCTTAACGCTGGTGGAAACCTTAACGCTGGTGGAAGCCTTAATGCTGGTGAAAACCTTAACGCTGGTGGAAGCCTTAAAGCTGGTGGAAGCCTTAACAGCTGGTGGAAGCCTTAACGCTGGTGGAAGCCTTAACGCTGGTGAAAGCCTTAACGCTGGTGGAAGCCTTAACGCTGGTGGAAGCCTTAACGCTGGTGGAAGCCTTCAGCTGGTGGAAGCCTTAACGCTGGTGGAAGCCTTAACGCTGGTGAAAACCTTAACGCTGGTGAAAACAAGAACCCCGGTGAAACCTGCGCTGGTGAAAACCTTAACGCTCAGTGGAAGCCATAACGCTGGTGAAAACCTTAAAGACTGGTGGAAACCGCAACGCTGGTGGAATGCCTTGCGCTAGTGGAAGCCTGCACGCTGGTGGGAGCATGCCTTCTGGTGGAAACCGCAACGCTGGTGGAAAGCCTTAACGCTGGTGGAAGCCTTAACGCTGGTGGAAGCCTTAACGCTGGTGGAAACCTTAACGCTGGTGGAAACCTTAACGCTGGTGCGGGCAGCTTCAACGCTGGTGGAAGCCTTATCGCTGGTGAAAACCTTAAGGCTGGTGAAGCCTGCGCTGGTGGAAGCCTTAACGCTGGTGGAAGCCTTAACGCTGGTGGAAACCTTAACGCTGGTGGAAGCCTTAACGCTGGTGGAAGCCTTAACGCTGGTGAAAACCTTAACGCTGGTGGAAGCCTTAACGCTGGTGGAAACCTTAACGCTGGTGGAAGCCTTAACGCTGGTGGAAACCTTAACGCTGGTGGAAACCTTAACGCTGGTGGAAGCCTTCACGCTGGTGAAAGCCTTAACGCTGGTGGAAGCCTTAACGCTGGTGGAAGCCTTAACGCTGGTGGAAGCCTTAACGCTGGTGGAAACCTTAACGCTGGTGGAAACCTTAACGCTGGTGGAAACCTTAACGCTGGTGAAAACCTTAACGCTGGTGGAAACCTTAACGCTGGTGGAAGCCTTAACGCTGGTGAAAACCTTAACGCTGGTGGAAGCCTTAACGCTGGTGGAAACCTTAACGCTGGTGGAAACCTTAACGCTGGTGGAAACCTTAACGCTGGTGAAAACCTTAACGCTGGTGGAAGCCTTAACGCTGGTGGAAGCCTTAACGCTGGTGGAAGCCTTAACGCTGGTGGAAGCCTTAACGCTGGTGGAAGCCTTAACGCTGGTGGAAGCCTTAACGCTGGTGGAAACCTTAACGCTGGTGGAAACCTTAACGCTGGTGGAAGCCTTAACGCTGGTGGAAGCCTTAACGCTGGTGGAAACCTTAACGCTGGTGGAAACCTTAACGCTGGTGGAAGCCTTAACGCTGGTGGAAGCCTTAACGCTGGTGGAAGCCTTAACGCTGGTGGAAGCCTTAACGCTGGTGGAAACCTTAACGCTGGTGGAAACCTTAACGCTGGTGGAAACCTTAACGCTGGTGGAAGCCTTAACGCTGGTGGAAACCTTAACGCTGGTGGAAGCCTTAACGCTGGTGGAAGCCTTAACGCTGGTGGAAGCCTTAACGCTGGTGGAAACCTTAACGCTGGTGGAAGCCTTAACGCTGGTGGAAACCTTAACGCTGGTGGAAGCCTTAACGCTGGTGGAAGCCTTAACGCTGGTGGAAGCCTTAACGCTGGTGGAAGCCTTAACGCTGGTGAAAACCTTAACGCTGGTGGAAGCCTTAACGCTGGTGGAAACCTTAACGCTGGTGGAAGCCTTAACGCTGGTGGAAACCTTAACGCTGGTGGAAGCCTTAACGCTGGTGGAAACCTTAACGCTGGTGGAAGCCTTAACGCTGGTGGAAGCCTTAACGCTGGTGGAAGCCTTAACGCTGGTGGAAGCCTTAACGCTGGTGGAAACCTTAACGCTGGTGGAAGCCTTAACGCTGGTGGAAGCCTTAACGCTGGTGGAAACCTTAACGCTGGTGGAAGCCTTAACGCTGGTGGAAACCTTAACGCTGGTGGAAGCCTTAACGCTGGTGGAAGCCTTAACGCTGGTGGAAGCCTTAACGCTGGTGGAAGCCTTAACGCTGGTGGAAGCCTTAACGCTGGTGGAAACCTTAACGCTGGTGGAAGCCTTAACGCTGGTGGAAACCTTAACGCTGGTGGAAGCCTTAACGCTGGTGGAAGCCTTAACGCTGGTGGAAGCCTTAACGCTGGTGGAAGCCTTAACGCTGGTGGAAGCCTTAACGCTGGTGGAAGCCTTAACGCTGGTGGAAGCCTTAACGCTGGTGGAAGCCTTAACGCTGGTGGAAGCCTTAACGCTGGTGGAAACCTTAACGCTGGTGGAAGCCTTAACGCTGGTGGAAGCCTTAACGCTGGTGGAAGCCTTAACGCTGGTGGAAGCCTTAACGCTGGTGGAAGCCTTAACGCTGGTGGAAACCTTAACGCTGGTGGAAGCCTTAACGCTGGTGGAAGCCTTAACGCTGGTGGAAGCCTTAACGCTGGTGGAAGCCTTAACGCTGGTGGAAGCCTTAACGCTGGTGGAAGCCTTAACGCTGGTGGAAACCTTAACGCTGGTGGAAGCCTTAACGCTGGTGGAAGCCTTAACGCTGGTGGAAGCCTTAACGCTGGTGGAAGCCTTAACGCTGGTGGAAACCTTAACGCTGGTGGAAACCTTAACGCTGGTGGAAGCCTTAACGCTGGTGGAAGCCTTAACGCTGGTGGAAGCCTTAACGCTGGTGGAAACCTTAACGCTGGTGGAAGCCTTAACGCTGGTGGAAGCCTTAACGCTGGTGGAAGCCTTAACGCTGGTGGAAACCTTAACGCTGGTGGAAGCCTTAACGCTGGTGGAAACCTTAACGCTGGTGGAAACCTTAACGCTGGTGGAAACCTTAACGCTGGTGGAAGCCTTAACGCTGGTGGAAGCCTTAACGCTGGTGGAAGCCTTAACGCTGGTGGAAACCTTAACGCTGGTGGAAGCCTTAACGCTGGTGGAAGCCTTAACGCTGGTGGAAGCCTTAACGCTGGTGGAAGCCTTAACGCTGGTGGAAGCCTTAACGCTGGTGGAAGCCTTAACGCTGATGGAAGCCTTAACGCTGGTGGAAGCCTTAACGCTGATGGAAACCTTAACGCTGGTGGAAGCCTTAACGCTGGTGGAAGCCTTAACGCTGGTGGAAGCCTTAACGCTGGTGGAAGCCTTAACGCTGGTGGAAACCTTAACGCTGGTGGAAGCCTTAACGCTGGTGGAAACCTTAACGCTGGTGGAAGCCTTAACGCTGGTGGAAACCTTAACGCTGGTGGAAGCCTTAACGCTGGTGGAAGCCTTAACGCTGGTGGAAACCTTAACGCTGGTGGAAACCTTAACGCTGGTGGAAACCTTAACGCTGGTGGAAGCCTTAACGCTGGTGGAAACACTTAACGCTGGTGGAAACCTTAACGCTGGTGGAAGCCTATACAGCTGGTGGAAGCCTATGCCGCTGGTTGGAAGCAACAACGCTGGTGGAAGCCTTACAACGCTGGATGAAAACCTATACCGCTGGTGGAAGCCTTAGCAGCTGAGTGGAAGTCATAGCATGCTGAGTGGAAGCCTTAGCAGCTGGTGAGAGGCTCTCTGCTAGCGGATATAGCGCTGGTGGAAGCCTTAGCAGCTGGTGGAAGCCATAACGCTGGTGGAAGCCTTAGCGCTGGTGGAAACCTTAGCAGCTGGTGGAAGCCATAACGGCTAGTGGAAGCCTTAATGCTGGTGGAAGCCTTAACGCTAGTGGAAGCCTTAATGCTGGTGGAAGCCTTAAGCGCTGGTGGAAACCTTAACGCTGGTGGAAGCCTTAACGCTGGTGGAAGCCTTAACGCTGGTGGAATCCTT
>NW_026279216.1:0-4875 GCF_023373465.1 Oncorhynchus keta | reverse complement strand
CCGGTGTGAAAAAATGCTGTGTGTAATGTGTGTCCGCATCCTGCTCCAGTGTGTGTCCGCATCCTGCCCTGTGTGTGTGTATGTGTGTGTGTCTGCATCCTGCTCTGTGTGTGTCTGCATCTCTGCTCCTGTGTGTGTGTGTGTGTGTGTGTGTGTGTGTGTCTGCATCCTGTGTGTCCTGTGTGTGTCTGCATCCTGCTCTGTGTGTGTGTGTGTGTGTGTGTGTGTGTGTGTGTGTGTGTGTGTGTGTGTGTCTGTCTGCATCCCGTCTGTGTGTGTGTGTGTGTGTCTGCATCCTGTCTCCAGTGTGTGTGTGTGTCTGCATCCTGTGTGTGTGTGTGTGTGTGTGTGTGTGTGTGTGTGTGTGTGCATCCTGCATCCTGTGTGTGTGTGTGTGTGTGTGTCTGCATCCTGCCCTGTGTGTGTGTGTGTGTGTGTGTCTGCATCCTGCGTGTGTGTGTGTGTGTGTGTGTCCGCATCCTGTCTGTGTGTGTGTGTGTGTCTCGCATCCCTGTCTGTGTGTGTGTGTCTGCATCCTTGCGTGTGTGTGTGTGTGTGTGTGTGTGCATCCCTGTCATCCTGTGTGTGTGTGTGTGTGTGTGTGTGTGTGCATCTCTGTCTGTGTGTGTGTGTGTGTGTGTGTGTGTGTGTCCGCATCCTGTCTGTGTGTGTGTGTGTGTGTGTGTGTGTGTCTGCATCCTGCGTGTGTGTGTGTGTGTGTGTGTGTCTGCATCCTGTGCTCCATGTGTGTGTGTGTGCGTGTGCATCCCCTGTCTGTGTGTGTGTGTGTCCGCATCCTGCCTGTGTGTGTGTGTGTGTGTGTCTGCATCCTGCTCCAGTGTGTGTGTGTGTGTGTGTCCGCATCCTGCCTGTGTGTGTGTGTGTGTCTGCATCCTGCCTGTGTGTGTGTGTGTGTCCATCCCTGTCTGTGTGTGTGTGTGTGTGTCTGCATCCTGCTCTGTGTGTGTGTGTGTGTGTGTGTGTGTGTGTGTGTGTGTATCCGCTCTGTGTGTGTGTGTGTGTGTGTGTGTGTGTGTGTGTGTGTGTGTGAGATCCCCTTCATTAGGTGGACTCGGGAGAGAGACCAATGAGGCAGCAGCAGACCATCCTGTAGCTGACGCTGGGGCTAATATTCCTCAGCCTCGTTATTCTGCTAGTCTGAACAAAAAACACACTACTATCCTTGTCAAATACACTATGGCCAAAAGTATGTTGACACATGTTCATCAAACATCTCATTCTAAAATCATGGGCATTCATATGGAGTTGGTCCCCCTTTGCTGCTATAACAGCCTCCACTCCTCTGGGAAGGCTTTCCACTAGATGTTGGAACATTGCTGTGGGGACTTCCATTCAGGAGCATTAGTGAGGAAGGGCACTGATGTTGGGCGATTAGGCCTGCCTCGCAGTCGGCATTCCAATTCATCCCAAAGGTGTTTGAAGGGTTGAGGTCAAAGCTCTGAGCAGACCAATCAAGTTCTTCCACATCGATCTCGACAAAGCGTTTTTGTATGGACCTCACTTTGTGCACAGGGGTATTGTCATGCTGAATCAGGAAAGATCCTTCCCAAACTATTGCCACAGCCCGAACCATGAAAACTGTCCTAGACCATTATTCCTCCACGAACTCTACAGTTGTCACCATGCATTGGGGCAGGTAGTGTTCTCCTGGCATCCGTTGGACTGCCAGATGGTGAAGCATGATTCGTCACTCCAGAGAATGTGTTTCCACTGCTCTGGTGTCCAATGGTGGTGAGCTTTACACCACCCCAGCTGACGCTAGCATTACGCATGGTGATCTTAGGTTTGTGTGCAGCTGCTCGGCCATGGAAACCCATTTCATGAAGCTCCTGACGAACAGTTATGTTGTGCTGACGTTGCAGTTTAGAACATGCTAGTG
Organism: Oncorhynchus keta; assembly: GCF_023373465.1. Taxonomy (NCBI): domain Eukaryota; kingdom Metazoa; phylum Chordata; class Actinopteri; order Salmoniformes; family Salmonidae; genus Oncorhynchus; species Oncorhynchus keta. Next base: position 2,975 of record NW_026279216.1, on the reverse strand, counting down.
TGTGTTGCAACCTAGGACAGACAATTTTTATGCGCTTCAGCACTGGTGGTCCCGTCTGTGAGCTTGTGTGGCCTACCACTTCACGGCTGAGCCGTTGTTGCTCCCAGATGGTTCCATTTCACGATAACAGCATCTCTACAGTTTACTCTAGCATGGCAGAAATTTGATGAACTGACTTGTTGGAAAGGTGGCATCCGCTGACTGTGCCACATTGAAAGTCACTGAGCTCATCAGTAAGGCTATTCTACTGCCAATGTTTGTCTATGGAGATTACATGGCTGTGTGCTCGATTTTATACACCTGTCAACAATGGGTGTGGCAGAAATAGCCGAAACCACTCATTTCAAGGGGTGTGCACATACTTTTGTATATATAGAATACGTGTCAATACAATTTGTTACGGCATGTTTGTAAACTTTATGTATTAATGTTATCATTTGTTATGATATGAATGTCATGCATCCATGTTTAAAGCAGGCCTAAATGAAGTAGTAGCAAGTAAATAAGCACAGGAAGCCATTGACATATGCCTGGCTTTGTTTCAGTTCCACCAATATACTAACTCAGTAGACTCAGGGTCACAACAAGCGACTGAGTTTTTGTATGTTTACATGTTTCTGTTTGTTTCTGCATTGGTAATGCTGTCTTAGGTCAGTTAGGATCACCATTTTATTTTTAAGAACGTGAAATGTTTCTTTTGATTTTCCCACGATGTCAAGCAAAAGGCTTGAGTTTGAAGGTAGGCCTACAGTGGGGCAAAAGTATTTAGTCCGCCACCAATTGTGCAAGTTCTCCCACTTAAAAAGATGAGAGGACTGTAATTTATCATAGGTACACGTCAACTATGACAGACAAATGAAAAAAAAAATCACATTGTAGGAGTTTCAATGAATTTATTTGCAAATTATGGTGGAAATAAGTATTTGGTCAATAACAAAAAGTTTATCTCAATACTTTGTTATATACCCTTTGTTGGCAAATGACAGAGGTCAAATGTTTTCTGTAAGTCTCACAAGGGTTTCACACACTGTTGCTGGTATTTTGGCCCATTCCTCCATGCAGATCTCCTCTAGCGCAGTGAGGTTTTGGGGCTGTTGCTGGGCAACACAGACTTTCAACTCCCTCCAAAGAGTTTCTATGGGGTTGAGATCTGGAGACTGGCTAGGACAGTGAATTATAAGTGAAATAATCTGTCTGTAAACAATTATTGGAAAAATTACTTGTGTCATGCACAAAGTAGATGTCCTGACTGAATTGCCAAAACTGTAGTTTGTTAACATGAAATTTGTGGAGTGGTTGAAAAATGAGTTTTAATGACTCCAACACATGGAGTCATGTAGTAACCAAAAGAAGTGTTAAACAAATCAAAATAGATTTTATATTTGAGATTCTTCAAAGTAGCCACACTTTGATTGCAACTTTGCACACTCTTGGCATTCTCTCAACCAGCTTCATGAGGCAGTCCCCTGGAATGCATTTCACCAACAGGTGTATCTTGTGGAATTTCTTTCCTTCTTAATGTATTTGAGCCAATCAGTTGGGTTGTGACAAGATAGGGGTGGTATACAGAAGATAACCATATTTGGTAAAAGACCAATTCCCAATTATGGCAAGAACAGTTCAAATAAGCAAAGAGAACGAAAGTCATTACTTAAGACATGAAGGTCAGTCAGTGTGGAACATTTCAAGAACTTTTAAAGTTTCTTCAAGTGTAATCGCAAAACCATCAAGCACATTCAGGCTCTCATGACGACCACCACATGAAAGGAAGACCCCAAGTTACCTCTGCTGCGGAGGATAAGTTCATTAGCGTTACCAGCCTCGAAATTGCAGCCAAATAAATGCTTCACAGACTTCAAGTAACAGACACCAATATGAAGAAGAGACTTGCTTGGGCCAAGAAACATGAGCAATGGACATGAGACCGGTGGAAATCTGTCCTTTGGTCTGATGAGGCCAAATTAGAGATTTTGGTTCCAACCGCCGTGTCTTTTTGAGATGCAGAGTAGGTGAACGGATGATCTCTGCATGTGTGGTTCCCACAGTGAAGAATGGAGGAGGAGGTGTTATGGTGTGGGTGTGATTTCCTGGTGACACTGTCTGTGATTTATTTAGAATTCAAGGCACACTTATCCAGCATGGCTACCACAGCATTCTGCAGCGATACACCATCCCATCTGGTTTGGGCTTAGTGGGACTAGCATTTGTTTTTCAACAGGACAAGGACCCAAAACACACCTCGGGGCTGTTTTAGCCCAATTTGACCAAGAATGAGAGTGATGGAGTGCTGCATCGGATGACCTGGCCTCCACAATCACCCGGCCTCAACCCCATTGAGATGGTTTGGGGTGAGTTGGACCGCAGAGCGAAGGAAAATCAGCCAACAAGTGCTCAGCATTCCAGGTGAAGCTGGTTGAGAGAATGCTAATAGTGTGCAAAGCTGTCATCAAGGCAAAGGGTGTCTACTTTGAAGAATCTCAAATATAAAATCTATTTTGATTTGTTAAACACGTTTCATGATTCCATAAATGTAATTTCATAGTTGTGATGACTTCAATTATTCTACAATGTAGAAAATAGCAACAAAAAAAAGAAAAACCTTGGAATAATTAAGTGCGTCTAAACTTTTGTCTGGTACTGTAAATGTCTTATCTCTCTGTCTGTGTGTCTGTCTGTGTCCGTCTGTGTCCGTCTGTCTGTGTCTGTCTGTCTGTGTTTAGGCCCCATCCCTCACAGTGGCTTCAAGTGTCCCTGTGCATTCTGCAGCAACAAATCACAGCTCTCTTTCTTTCTCCTTCTCCCACCTCTCTTTCTCTTCTCAGACTGAGAGAAGCCCTGGTGAAAGAAGCTCTAGTTTATCTAGTCATTGATCTAGGCAGCTAGCCATGTGTTTGAGCAGCATTCTGGCCTCTAGTTTATCTAGTCATTGATCTAGGCAGCTAGCCATGTGTTTGAGCAGCATTCTGGCCTCTAGT
>NW_026279215.1:0-33711 GCF_023373465.1 Oncorhynchus keta | reverse complement strand
ATTTATCCGTCTAATGCATTGGTCGAAATGCCAATTTAGTGAGGAAAAACATGAATTGGACTGCCTGTCTAAATGCATCCGATGAAAGAAACATTTTTAGTCAAACTGGTGTAGAGTAACAGTGAAATGCTTACTTACGAGACCTTCCCAACAATGCAGAGAGAAACTAGAGCAATAATCAATTAAACCACGTAATGATACACATTGTGTAATAACTCGGCTATATGGAAGGGATAGGAGTACTGAGTTGGGTTGCTAGATCGAATCCCCGAGCTGATAAAAATCTGTCGTTCTGCCCCTGACCAGGCAGTTAACCCACTGTTCCTAGGCCGTCATTGTAAATAAGAATTTATTCTTAACTGACTAGCCTAGTTCAGGGTCAATGCAGATGGTCCCGGTAAGACTGTGTACTCTGTCTACATTGTTCTCTTGCTTTGTGTAAATATAACAGTTTGATTTTGTTATATAAAATATAATCTGACATGGAATAAATATACTGCTGAAAAAAATAAAGGGAACACTTAAACAACACAATGTAACTCCAAGTCAATCACACTTCTGTGAAATCAAACTGTCCACTTAGGAAGCAACACTGATTGACTTCACATGCTGTTGTGCAAATGGAATAGACAACAGGTGGAAATTATAGGCATTTAGCAAGACACCCCCAATAAAGAAGTGGTTCTGCAGGTGGGGACCACAGACCACTTCTCAGTTCCTATGCTTCCTGGCTGATGTTTTGGTCACTTTTGAATGCTGGCGGTGCTTTCACTCTAGTGGTAGCATGAGACGGAGTCGACAACCCACACAAGTGGCTCAGGTAGTGCAGCTCATCCAGGATGGTACATCAATGCGAGCTGTGAAAAGGTTTGCTGTGTCATTGTGTTGAAGTGTTCCCTTAAATTTTTTGAGCAATCTATAAACTCAACATGTGTAAATATTCGTATGAACATAAGATTCAACAACTGAGACATAAACTGAACAAGTTCCACAGAAATGGAATAATGTGTCACTGAGCAAAGGGGGGTCAACATCAAAAGTAACAGTCAGTATCTGGTGTGGCCACCAGCTGCATCTCCTCATGGACTGCACCAGATCTTGCTATGAGATGTTACCCCACTCTTCCACCAAGGCACCTGCAAGTTCCCAGACATTTCTGAATGGCCCTAGCCCTCACCCTCCATTCCAACAGGTCCCAGACGTGCTCAATGGGATTGAGATCCGGGCTCTTCACTGGCCATGGCAGAACACTGACATTCCTGTCTTGCAGGAAATCCCGCACAGAACGAGCAGTATGGCTGGTGGCATTGTCATGCTGGAGGGTCATGTCAGGATGAGCCTGCAGGAAGGGTGTCTTCCCTGTAACGCACAGCGTTGAGATTGCCTGCAATGACAACAAGCTCAGTCCGATGATGCTGTGAGACACCGCCCCAGACCACGACGGACCCTCCACCTCCAAATCGATCCCGCTACAGAGTACAGGCCTCGGTGTAACACTCATTCCTTTGACGATAAACGGGAATCCAACCATCACCCCTGGTGAAACAAAACCGCAAATTATCAGTGAAGAGCATTTTTTGCCAGTCCTGTCTGGTCCAGCCACGGTGGGTTTGTGCCCATAGGTGACGTTGTTGCCGGTGATGTCTGGTGAGGACCTGCCTTACAACAGGCCTACAAGCCCTCAGTCCAGCCTCTCTCAGCCGATTGTGGACAGTCTGAGCACTGATGGACGAGGTGCACGCGGTGGGGCTGTACGGCGCCAGGGGAGGAGGTATCGGGAGCGAGACGGCATCATGCACAAGATGGACATCATCTCTGGAACACTGGGTCAGTACTCAAATAACAAGCAAAAAAGCCCCCAGGGAATTATGTTTAAACCTTCAAGGCCATTGACTTGGCTTTACAAATCAGGGATGTGATTTGTCCTGAAAAAATGAGGTATGCTTTGTCCTCCATTCAGTTCTAGTTGAAAACTGCCCGTCTCTAGACAACTTCCAGATTTGTCCATATTCCATTCACATCGCTGAACCAGTCTTTGTTTATCTCAAACCCTGAGACCAAGAGCAGATGTCTGGGCTCGAATACAGGTGGTTGAGGTTGTTGCTCAACCCTCCTTGGGCACTGGAGAAACAGGAACTAGGATCTGTTCACAACCTGTTGCTAGGAGACCACGGTGCTTCTTAAATTTCCTCTAAGCCTGGGGACTGCTGAGAGACCAATCATCACACACACTGGGACAATCTGGAGAGGTGCTTTGTCTGGAATAGAAGCAAGTCAAGATGACCAGACAGAACAGCTGGTGAACACCACGCTAGGGGCTTTCTAAAGGACTAGACTGTGTCACGACCATCATCTAAATAATTGGACCAGGCGCAGCGTGAGTAGAGTTCCAAAACAACAAAGATATAACGATCGTGAAATACATAACGCACATAGGCACTCATACAAAACAATACCCCGGGTATTCTCTATGTATTCTCCAACTCTCTATGGTCAGGGCGTGACAGTACCCCCCTCTCTCTATGGTCAGGGCGTGACAGTACCCCCCCCCCCAAGGTGCAGACTCCGACCACAAAACCTGAAACTAGATGGGGAGGGTGGGTGGGGAACTAGCGTCGGTGGCGGCTCCGGTGCAGGACGCAGGACCCGCTCAGACCGCGGACTGGGCGCCGTGCCTGGACTGGGCTCGGCCATGGCACCGGTGCAGGAAGTTCTGGGCGTGGACCATACTGGAGGTTCCGGACTGTAGGCCGTCGCTGGAGGTTCCGGACTGGGCCGTCGCTGGAGGTTCCGGGCCGTGGACCGTAGCTGGAGGTTCCGGACTGTAGGCCGTCGCTGGAGGTTCCGGACTGTAGACCGTCGCTGGAGGTTCCGGACTGTAGACCGTCGCTGGAGGTTCCGGACTGTGAGCCGTCGCTGGAGGTTCCGGACTGTAGACCGTCGCTGGAGGTTCCGGACTGTAGACCGTCGCTGGAGGTTCCGGGCCGTGGACCGTAGCTGGAGGTTCCGGGCCGTGGACCGTAGCTGGAGGTTCCGGGCCGTGGACCGTAGCTGGAGGTTCCGGGCTGTAGACCGTCGCTGGAGGTTCCGGGCTGTAGACCGTCGCTGGAGTTCCCGGACTGTAGATCGTCGCTGGAGGTTCCGGACTGTAGACCGTCGCTGGAGGTTCCGGACTTGTAGACCCCGTCGCTGGAGGTTCCGGACTGTAGACCGTCGCTGGAGGTTCCGGGCTGTAGACCGCCGCTGGAGGTTCCGGACTGTAGACCGTCGCTGGAGGTTCCGGGCTGTAGACCGTCGCAAAACAATATCCCACATTGCCACATAGCAGGTGGGAAAAAGGGAAAAAGGGAAAACACTAAGTATGATCCCCAATTAGAGGTAACGATTATCAGCTGCCTCCAATTGAGAACCATACACACACCAACATAGAAATATAATACCTAGAACCCCCCCCCCAGTCACGCTCTGACCTAAAACACCATAGAGAACCCAGAGGGCTCTCTATGGTCAGGGCGTGACAGAAAGTCTCCTTTAATATCCAATAACGCCCCGCCCCCCCTTCCAGGCAAGGCGTATGGCTGTGTTGGAGGCTACATCGCCAGTACCGACGCCCTGGTGGACACGGTGCGTAGTTACGCTGCAGGCTTCATATTCACCACGTCTCTGCCTCCCATGCTGCTGGCGGGCGCCCGCGAGTCCATCCAGACCCTTAAAGGGGAGGAGGGCCGCGCCCTCCGGAGGAAGCACCAGCACAACGCTCGCGAGTCCATCCAGACCCTTAAAGGGGAGGAGGGCCGCGCCCTCCGGAGGAAACACCAGCTTAACACTCGCGAGTCCATCCAGACCCTTAAAGGGGAGGAGGGCCGCGCCCTCCGGAGGAAACACCAGCTTAACGCTTGCGAGTCCATCCAGACCCTTAAAGGGGAGGAGGGCCGCGCCCTCCGGAGGAAACACCAGCTTAACGCTCGCGAGTCCATCCAGACCCTTAAGGGGAGGAGGGCCGCGCCCTCGGAGAAACACCAGCAACGCTCGCGAGTCCATCCAGACCCTTAAAGGGGAGGAGGGCGCGCCCTCGGAGGAAACACCAGCTTAACGCTCGCGAGTCCATCCAGACCCTTAGGGGAGGGCCGCGCCCTCCGGAGGAAACACCAGCTTAACACTCGCGAGTCCATCCAGACCCTTAAAGGGGAGGAGGGCCGCGCCCTCCGGAGGAAACACCAGCTTAACGCTTGCGAGTCCATCCAGACCCTTAAAGGGGAGGAGGGCCGCGCCCTCCGGAGGAAACACCAGCTTAACGCTCGCGAGTCCATCCAGAACCTTACCGCATGCAGGCCTATACACTGAACAAGGAGAGACACAGCTCTGTCTCTGGGGCGTAGACAATTACCAAGGCCTTATTCTGACAGTATATAGCTGAAGAACAGGAGACACAGCTCTGTCTCTGGGGCGTAGACAATTACCAAGGCCTTATTCTGACAGTATATAGCTGAAGAACAGGAGACACAGCTCTGTCTCTGGGGCGTAGACAATTACCAGGGCCTTATTCTGACGGTATATAGCTGAAGAACAGGAGACACAGGTTTTCCACCACGTTCTATATTGGTGATACTGACCAAGAAGCCTGTTTTCTAGGGAGAGAGTTTACTCAATGCTAATGAAGCACAGAATATATGTAATTGACACAGACCTTCATTTAACTAGGCGTGTCAGTTAGAACAAATTCTTATTTACAATGACAGACGACCGGGGAACGGTGGGTTAACTGCCTTGTTCAGGGGAACAGTGGGTTAACTGCCTTGTTCAGGGGAACAGTGGGTTAACTGCCTTGTTCAGGGGAACAGTGGGTTAACTGCCTTGTTCAGGGGAACAGTGGGTTAACTGCCTTGTTCAGGAACAGTGGGTTAACTGCCTTGTTCAGGGGAACAGTGGGTTAACTGCCTTGTTCAGGGGAACAGTGGGTTAACTGCCTTGTTCAGGGAACAGTGGGTTAACTAACTGCCTTGTTCAGGGGAACAGTGGGTTAACTGCCTTGTTCAGGGAACAGTGGGTTAACTGCCTTGTTCAGGGAACAGTGGGTTAACTGCCTTGTTCAGGGAACAGTGGGTTAACTAACTGCCTTGTTCAGGGGAACAGTGGGTTAACTGCCTTGTTCAGGGAACAGTGGGTTAACTGCCTTGTTCAGGGAACAGTGGGTTAACTGCCTTGTTCAGGGGAACAGTGGGTTAACTAACTGCCCTTGTTCAGGGAACAGTGGGTTAACTGCCTTGTTCAGGGGCAGAACGACAGATTTTTACCTTGTCAGCTCACGGGATTTCATCCAGCAACCTTCCAGTTACTAGTCCAACGCTCTAACCACTAGGCCATCCTGCCAACCCCTGATAAGATGACCCAGATTCAAAGTGAAAACATAGTGGGCCAGAATCAACACAACACCACCTTTACACAACAGCAATATCACACCATAAAAAAACAGTTCTCAGTCTGAAATGTAGGGCAGCTTCTGAATGAACTGTGTATCAAAACACAGCCATTGGTGGAGTGTTCATCATACCAGAAATGCTGCCTGGCTTGGCAGCTCTACTGTCTCTGAAAGGGATCCACGACCTGTCTGTCTGTCTGTCTGTCTGTCTGTCTGTCTGTCTCGTCTGTCCTCCACTACCTGTCTGTCTGTCCTCCACGACCTGTCTGTCCTAATCTGTCTGTCTGTCTGTCTGTCTGTCTGTGTCCTCCACTACCTGTCTGTCTGTCTGTTTCTCACTACCTGTCGCGTCTGTCTGTCTGTCTGTCCTCCACTACCTGTCTGTCTGTCTGTCTGTTTCTCCACTACCTGTCTGATGCTGTCCTCCACTGCCCATCTGATCTGTCTGTCGGTCATCCACTACCTGTCTGTCTGTCTGTCATCGCTGCCTGTCTGTCTGTCTGTCATCCGCTTCACCTGTCTGTCTGTCTGTCTGTCTGTCTGTCTGTCCTCCACTGCCTGTCTGTCTGTCCTCCACTGCCTGTCTGTCTGTCTGATCCACTACCCGTCTGCCTGTCCTCCACTACCTGTCTGTCTGTCTGTCTGTCTGTCTGTCTGTCCTCCACTACCTGTCTGTCTGTCTGTCTGTCCTCCACTACCTGTCTGTCTGTCCTCCACGACCTGTCTGTCTGTCCTCCACTACCCGTCTATGTGTCCTCCTGACCTGTCTGTCTGTCTGTTCTCCACTACCTGTCTGTCTGTCCTCCACTACCCGTCTGTCTGTCCTCCACTGCCCCGGATCTGTCTGTCATCACTGCCTGTCTGTCTGTCCTCCACTACCCGCCTGTCTGTCCTCCACTACCTGTCTGTCTGTCTGTCCTCCACTACCTGTCTGTCTGTCTGTCCTCCACTACCTGTCTGTCTGTCTGTCCTCCACTACCTGTCTGTCTGTCTGTCCTCCACTACCCGTCTGTCTGTCCTCCACTACCCGCCTGTCTGTCCTCCACTACCTGTCTGTCTGTCCTCCACTACCTGTCTGTCTGTCCTCCGCTACCTGTCTGTCTGTCCTCCTGTCTGTCTGTCCTCCACGACCTGTCTGTCTGTATGTCCTCCACTACCCGTCTGTCTGTCCTCTACTACCCGTCTGTCTGTCCTCCGCTACCTGTCTGTCTGTCTGTCTGTCTGTCTGTCTGTCCTCCACGACCTGTCTGTCCTCCACGACCTGTCTGTCTGTCCTCCACGACCTGTCTGTCTGTCCTCCATGACCTGTCTGTCTGTCCTCCATGACCTGTCTGTCTGTCCTCCACGACCTGTCTGTCTGTCCTCCCGACCCGTCTGTCTGTATGTCCTCCACTACCCGTCTGTCTATCCTCACTACCCGTCTGTCTGTCCTCCGCTACCACATCTGTCTGTCCTCTGTCACCAATATCCACTACCTGTCTGTCTATATCCATGACCTGTCTGTCTGTCCTCCTGACCTGTCCTGTCTGTCCTCCACTACCTGTCTGTCATGCCTCCACTACCTGTCTGTCTGTCTGTCTGTCTGTCTGTCCTCCACTACCTGTCTGTCTGTCTGTCTGTCCTCCACTACCTGTCTGTCTGTCCTCCCGACCTGCTCTGTCTGTCCTCCACTACCCGTCTATATGTCCTCTCACTACCTGTCACGTACATCTGTTCTCCCACTACTCTGCCTGTCTGTCTGTCCTCCACCTATATAACCAGCTCTGTCTGTCCTCCACTACCCGCTTTTGTTCGTCTCCACTACCCGCTCTGTCCTCCACTACCTGTCTGTCTGTCCTCCACTACCCGCCTGTCTGTCCTCCACTACCTGTCTGTCTGTCCTCCACTACCTGTCTGTCTGTCTGTCTGTCCTCCACGCCTGTCTGTCTGTCTATGTCCCTCCACTACCCTGTCTGTCTGTCTGTCCTCCACTACCTGTCTGTCTGTCTGTCCTCACTACCCGTCTGTCTGTCCTCCACTACCCGCCTGTCTGTCCTCCACTACCCGCCTGTCTGTCCTCCACTACCTGTCTGTCTGTCCTCCACCACTGTCTGTCTGTCCTCCGCTACCTGTCTGTCTGTCCTCCTGTCTGTCTGTCCTCCACGACCTGTCTGTCTGTATGTCCTCCACTACCACGTCTGTCTGTCCTCTACTACCGCCCTGTCTGTCCTCCGCTACCTGTCTGTCTGTCTGTCTGTCTGTCTGTCTGTCTGTCTGTCTGTCTGTCTGTCCTCCACGACCTGTCTGTCCTCCACGACCTGTCTGTCTGTCTGTCCTCCCGACCTGTGTCTGTCCTCCATGACCTGTTCACTGTCCTCCACGACCTGTCTGTCTGTCCTCCATGACCTGTCTGTCTGTCCTCCACGACCTGTCTGTCTGTCCTCCACGACCTGTCATCAGTTCGTCCCCCACGACCTGTCTGTCTGTATGTCCTCCTACCCGTCTGTCTGTCCTCCACTACCCGTCTGTCTGTCCTCCGCTACCTGTCTGTCTCGTCACCTGTCTGTCCTCCTACCTGTCTGTCTGTCCTCCATGACCTGTCTGTCTGTCCTCCACGACCTGTCCTGTCTGTCCTCCACTACCTGTCTGTCTGTCCTCCACTACCTGTCTGTCTGTGTCTGTCTGTCCTCCTCGCTACCTGTCTGTCTGTCCTCCACTACCAGTCTGTCTGTCCTCCACTACCTGTCTATCTTATCCTCCACTACCTGTCTGTCTGTCCTCCACTACCTGTCTGTCTGTCCTCCACTACCTGTCTGTCTGTCCTCCGCTACCTGTCTGTCTGTCCTCCACTACCTGGGTTCTGTCTGTCTGTTCTCCACGACCTGTCTGTCTGTCCTCCACAACCTGTCTGTCTGTCTGTCCTCCACTACCCGCTGTCTGTCCTCCACTACCTGTCTGTCTGTCCTCCACTACCTGTCTGTCTGTCCTCCGCTACCCATCTGTCTGTCTTCCACTGCCCGATCTGTCTGTCCTCCACTACCTGTCTGTCTGTCCTCCACTACCTGTCTGTCGTGTCCTCCGCTACCTGTCTGTCTGTCCTCCACTACCTGTCTGTCTGTCCTCCACGACCTGTCTGTCTGTCCTCCACTACCTGTCTGTCTGCCCTCCACTACCTGTCTGTCTGTATGTCCTCCACTACCCGTCTGTCTGTCCTCCCACTACCCGTCTGTCTGTCCTCCGCTACCTGTTCGTCCTCCACTACCTGTCTGTCTGTCCTCCATGACCTGTCTGTCTGTCCTCCACGACCTGTCTGTCTGTCCTCACGACCTGTCTGTCTGTCCTCCACTACCTGTCTGTCTGTCCTGCCACTGCCTGTCTGTCTGTCTGTCCTCCGCTACCTGTCTGTCTGTCCTCCACTACCAGTCTGTCTGTCCTCTACTACCTGTCTGTCTGTCCTCCACTACCTGTCTGTCTCCTCCACTACCTGTCTGTCTGTCTGTCTCCACTACCTGTCTGTTCGTCTCCTCCACTACCTGTCTGTCTGTTCTCCACGACTGTCTGTCTGTCTCCCCCAACCTGTCTGTCTGTCTGTCCTCCACTACCCGTCTGTCTTTCCTCTTACTCACCGTCTGTCTGTCCTCCACTACTCGTCTGTCTGTCCTCCACTACCTGGGTTCGTCTGTCCTCCACTACCTGTCTGTTCGTCCTCCCGCTACCCGCCTGTCTGTCCCTCCACTACCCGCTCTGTCTGTCCTCCATACTACCTGTTCGTTCGTCTCCACTACCTGCTCAGTTCGTCTCCGCGCTACCTGCCTGTCTGTCCTCCGCGCCTGTCTGTTCGTCCTCCACGACCTGTTCGTCTGTCTGTCCTCCACTACCTGCTCCTGTTCGTCTCCACTACCTGTTCGTCCCTTCCACTACCTGTCTGTCTGTCCTCCACTACCTGTCTGTCTGTTCTCCACTACCTGTCTGTCTGTCCTCCGCTACCTGTCTGTCTGTCCTCCACGACCTGTCTGTCTGTCTGTCCTCCACTACCTGTCTGTCTGTCTGTCCTCCACTACCTGTCTGTCTGTCTGTCCTCCACTACCTGTCTGTCTGTCCTCCACTACCTGTCTGTCTGTTCTCCACTACCTGTCTGTCTGTCCTCCACTACCTATCTGTCTGTCCTCCACGACCTGTCTGTCTGTCCTCCACTACCTGTCTGTCTGTCTGTTCTCCACGACCTGTCTGTCTGTCCTCTACTACCCGTCTGTCTGTCCTCCGCTACCTGTCTGTCTGTCTGTCTGTCTGTCTGTCCTCCACGACCTGTCTGTCCTCCACGACCTGTCTGTCTGTCTGTCCTCCACGACCTGTCTGTCTGTCCTTCATGACCTGTCTGTCTGTCCTCCACGACCTGTCTGTCTGTCCTCCATGACCTGTCTGTCTGTCCTCCACGACCTGTCTGTCTGTATGTCCTCCACTACCCGTCTGTCTGTCCTCCACTACCCGTCTGTCTGTCCTCCGCTACCTGTCTGTCTGTCCTCCTGTCTGTCCTCCACTACCTGTCTGTCTGTCCTCCATGACCTGTCTGTCTGTCCTCCACGACCTGTCTGTCTGTCCTCCACTACCTGTCTGTCTGTCCTCCACTACCTGTCTGTCTGTCTGTCTGTCTGTCCTCCGCTACCTGTCTGTCTGTCCTCCACTACCAGTCTGTCTGTCCTCCACTACCTGTCTGTCTGTCCTCCACTACCTGTCTGTCTGTCCTCCACTACCTGTCTGTCTGTCCTCCACTACCTGTCTGTCTGTCCTCCACTACCTGTCTGTCTGTCCTCCGCTACCTGTCTGTCTGTCCTCCACTACCTGTCTGTCTGTCTGTCCTCCACTACCTGTCTGTCTGTCTGTTCTCCACGACCTGTCTGTCTGTCTGTCCTCCACTACCCGTCTGTCTGTCCTCCACTACCTGTCTGTCTGTCCTCCACTACCTGTCTGTCTGTCCTCCACTACCTGTCTGTCTGTCCTCCGCTACCCGTCTGTCTGTCCTCCACTACCCGTCTGTCTGTCCTCCACTACCTGTCTGTCTGTCCTCCACTACCTGTCTGTCTGTCCTCCGCTACCTGTCTGTCTGTCCTCCGCTACCTGTCTGTCTGTCCTCCACTACCTGTCTGTCTGTCCTCCACGACCTGTCTGTCTGTCCTCCACGACCTGTCTGTCTGTCCTCCACTACCTGTCTGTCTGTATGTCCTCCACTACCCGTCTGTCTGTCCTCCACTACCCGTCTGTCTGTCCTCCGCTACCTGTCTGTCCTCCACTACCTGTCTGTCTGTCCTCCACGACCTGTCTGTCTGTCCTCCACGACCTGTCTGTCTGTCCTCCACGACCTGTCTGTCTGTCCTCCACTACCTGTCTGTCTGTCCTACACTACCTGTCTGTCTGTCTGTCCTCCGCTACCTGTCTGTCTGTCCTCCACTACCAGTCTGTCTGTCCTCCACTACCTGTCTGTCTGTCCTCCACTACCTGTCTGTCCTCCGCTACCTGTCTGTCTGTCCTCCACTACCTGTCTGTCTGTCTGTCCTCCACTACCTGTCTGTCTGTCCTCCACTACCTGTCTGTCTGTCCTCCGCTACCTGTCTGTCTGTCCTCCACTACCCGTCTGTCCTCCCACGACCTGTCTGTCTGTCCTCCACTACCTGTCTGTCTGTTCTCCACTACCTGTCTGTCTGTCCTCCGCTACCTGTCTGTCTGTCCTCCACGACCTGTCTGTCTGTCTGTCCTCCACTACCTGTCTGTCTGTCTGTCCTCCACTACCTGTCTGTCTGTCCTCCACTACCTGTCTGTCTGTCCTCCACTACCTGTCTGTCTGTCCTCCACTACCTGTCTGTCTGTCCTCCACTACCTGTCTGTCTGTCCTCCACTACCTGTCTGTCTGTCCTCCGCTACCTGTCTGTCTGTCCTCCATCTGTCATCACGGATATGTCTGTTCTCCAAGACCTCACGTCTGTCTCCACAACCTGTCTGTCTGTCGTCTCCTCCACTACCCGTCTGTCTGTCCTCCACTACCTGCCTGTCGCGTCGCGGTCACTCACCTGGGATCTGTCAGTCCTCCACTGCCTGTCTGTCTGTCCTCCACTACCTGCCTGTCTGTCTCTCTCAGCTACTAATCTGGTCTGTCCTCTCCACTTTCTGTCTGACCTGTCTGTCCTCCGCTGCCTGTCTGTCTGTCTCACTACCTGTCTGTCTGTCCTTCCACGGCCTGGGTTCGGTTCGTCTCCATTTAATTCGTTCGTTCGTCTCCACTACCTGTCTGTCTGTATGTCCTCCACTACCCGCCTGTCTGTCCTCCACTACCCGCCTGTTCAATCCTCCGCTACCTGTCTGCCCTCCACTACCTGTCTGTTCGTCCTCCACGACCTGTCTACCTGTCCTCCGACCTGTCTGTCTCGTCCTCCACGACCTGTCTGTCTGTCCTCCACTACCTGTCTGTCTGTCCTACACTACCTGTCTGTCTGTCTGTCCTCCGCTACCTGTCTGTCTGTCCTCCACTACCAGTCTGTCTGTCCTCCACTACCTGTCTGTCTGTCCTCCACTACCTGTCTGTCCTCCGCTACCTGTCTGTCTGTCCTCCACTACCTGTCTGTCTGTCTGTCCTCCACTACCTGTCTGTCTGTCCTCCACTACCTGTCTGTCTGTTCTCCACGACCTGTCTGTCTGTCCTCCACAACCTGTCTGTCTGTCTGTCCTCCACTACCCGTCTGTCTTTCCTCCACTACCCGTCTGTCTGTCCTCCACTACCTGTCTGTCTGTCCTCCACTACCTGTCTGTCTGTCCTCCACTACCTGTCTGTCTGTCCTCCGCTACCCGTCTGTCTGTCCTCCACTACCCGTCTGTCTGTCCTCCACTACCTGTCTGTCTGTCCTCCACTACCTGTCTGTCTGTCCTCCGCTACCTGTCTGTCTGTCCTCCGCTACCTGTCTGTCTGTCCTCCACGACCTACCTGTCTGTCTGTCCTCCACTACCCGTCTGTCCTCCACGACCTGTCTGTCTGTCCTCCACTACCTGTCTGTCTGTTCTCCACTACCTGTCTGTCTGTCCTCCGCTACCTGTCTGTCTGTCCTCCACGACCTGTCTGTCTGTCTGTCCTCCACTACCTGTCTGTCTGTCTGTCCTCCACTACCTGTCTGTCTGTCCTCCACTACCTGTCTGTCTGTTCTCCACTACCTGTCTGTCTGTCCTCCACTACCTATCTGTCTGTCCTCCACGACCTGTCTGTCTGTCCTCCACTACCCGTCTGTCTGTCCTCCACTACCTGTCTGTCTGTCCTCCACTACCTGTCTGTCTGTTCTCCACTACCTGTCTGTCTGTCCTCCACTACCTATCTGTCTGTCCTCCACGACCTGTCTGTCTGTCTGTCCTCCACTACCTATCTGTCTGTCCTCCACGACCTGTCTGTCTGTCCTCCATGATCTGGCTCACAAACATAACACAAGCACTGGACTGAATTAACAAGGCTATTAACAATACAACCGTTTAAGTAGATAAGAAGCTGAATTGGGGTGTTTAAATGTTGAGAGAACACCGTGTTGAAATGCAGGGAAACAGGCTCAATTCAAATACTGGATATCAGAAACGTGCTGGATTAGGGCACCACAGTGTCAAACCAGGAGATGGCTTAACTTCCTACATCTCTGATGGTTAACATTGTGTAAGGTTACAGTTTCAAGGTTGCTTCAACATTTCTTTAAAACAACGAAAAAAGGAACTATGTCTTTGTAGAAATACCTGATGTGAAATAAGAGGTGATTTTGGTTTGATGTAATGTGAGTGTGATGTGTTTAAATAAACGTCTATTAGTCATATTATTACTAGGCCTAATGACCTGAAAACGGACACTGCTTCCTGTGAACATTATTCCTCTTCTGGATGCCTCATCTGGCCTCTGATGTGTCCTCCCATAACATGTAACAATATCGAGACGGTTTAACTCTGGCTAGCAATTGTTACCTGGGCATTCGATTGCAAAGCAATTCAGTTAGGAGCCAGAGGAGAGGGATGGGGAAAGACAAAGACACAAAGAAAGTGGGAAAGAGAACAAGAGAGAACATATATATTATTATATTATACTACATATTATAGAAAAGAAACATATAATTACTTGACACATTGGAATGAAATCCAAAAACAGAGCAGACTAGAATGCAATTTGGACCTAAACAGAGATTATACAGTGGAAGAAGGGAAAGGGGGATACCTAGTCAGTTGTAAGGGGGGGATACCTAGTCAGTTGTAAAGTGGGATACCTAGTCAGTTGTAAAGTGGGATACCTAGTCAGTTGTAAAGGGGGATACCTGTAAAGTGGGATACCTAGTCGTGTAAAGTGATACCTAGTCAGTTGTAAAGGGGGATACCTAGTCAGTTGTAAAGTGGGATACCTAGTCAGTTGTAAAGTGGGATACCTAGTCAGTTGTAAAGAGAGGCCTAGTCAGTCAGTTGTAAAGGGGGATGGGATACCTAGTCAGTTGTAAAGGGGGATATACCTAGTCAGTTGTAAAAGGGGATACCTAGTCAGTTGTAAAGGGGATACTAGTCAGTTGTAAAGGGGATACCTAGTCAGTTGTAAAGGGGGATACCTAGTCAGTTGTTAAGGGGGATACCTAGTCAGTTGTAAAGGGGGATACCTAGTCAGTTTGTATACCTAGTCAGTTGAAAAGGGGATACCTAGTCAGTTGTAAAGGGGATACCTAGTCAGTTGTAAAAGGGGGATACCTAGTCAGTTGTAAAGTAGGATACCTAGTCAGTTGTGCTACCTAGTCGGTTGTAAAGATACCTTGTAAAGGGGGATACCTAGTTGTAAAGGGGGATACCTAGTCAGTTGTAAAGGGGGATACCTAGTCAGTTGTAAAGTGGGATACCTAGTCAGTTGTAAAGGGGATACCTAGTCAGTTGTAAAGTGGGATACCTAGTCAGTTGTAAAGGGGATACCTAGGTGGTTGGCATACCTGAGTCAGTTGTAAAGGGGATACCTAGTCAGTTGTAAAGTGGGAGTTGTACCTAGTCAGTTGTAAAGTGGGATACCTAGTCAGTTGTAAAGGGGGGATACCTAGTCAGGATACCTAGTCAGTTCCTTAAAGGGGATACCTAGTCAGTTGTGGGGGATACCTAGTCCCAGTTCTGGATGGGACCTAGTCAGTTGTAAAGTGGGATACCTAAAGGGGGATACCTAGTTGTAAAGGGGGGGATACCCAGTTGTTAAGTGGGATACCTAGTCAGTTGTAAGGAGATACCTAGTCAGTTGTAAAGTGAGATACCTAGTCAGTTGTTAATTAAGGGATACCTAGTCAGATGTAAAGGGGGATACCTAGTCCATTGTAAAAAGGGAGATACCTAGTCAGTTGTAAAGGGGGATACCTAGTCAGTTGTAAAGGGGGATACTTGTCCGTTGTAAAGGGAGATAGTCAGTTGTAAAGGGAGATACCTAGTCAGTTGTAAAGGGGGATACCTAGTCAGTTTGTAAAGTCAGATGATACCTAGTCTGTACCTAGTCAGATGTAAAGGGGATACCTAGTCAATGTGGAGATACCTAGTCAGTTGTAAAAGGATACCTAGTCAGTTGTAAGGGGATACCTAGTCAGTTGTAAAGGGGGATACCTAGTCAGTTGTAAAGTGATACCTAGTCAGTTGTAAAGTGGGATACCTAGTCAGTTGTAAAGTGGGATACTAGTCAGATGTAAAGTGGGATACCTAGTCAGTTGTAAAGTGGGATACCTAGTCAGTTGTAAAGGGGGATACCTAGTCAGTTGTAAAGTGGGATACCTAGTCAGTTGTAAAGGGGGGATACTCTAGTCAGTTGTAAAGGGGGATACTCTAGCTTCAGTTGTAAAGGGGGATACCTAGTCAGTTGTAAAGTGGGATACCTAGTTCCCGGTTGTAAGGGGACCACTAGTCCCAGTTAAGTGGGATACCTAGTCAGTTGTAAAGAGGATACCTAGCCATGTAAGGGGGATACCTAGTCAGTTGTAAAGGGGATACTCTAGTCAGTTGTAAAGGGAGATATCAGTTGTAAAGTGGGGATACCTGGTCAGTTTGTAAAGTGATACCTAGCTGAATGAAATGAAAAAAGGTACTAATCACATTTGGCTAAAACTTAACAAGGTTCAATCTATTGTGACGATGATGTTTACATATGTGCAGCTTATCCTTCAGATTCATAATATAGACAATATATATGCCCTTTAGCAGACGCTTTTATCCAAAGCGACTTACAGTCATGTGCGCATTCTACGTATGGGTGGTCCCGGGAATCGAATCCACTACCCTGGCGTTACAAAGCGCCATGCTCTACCAACTGAGCTACAGAAGGACCACCTTCATCATATTATGATGATCAGTTTTTTTTGACAATCTCCAGACAGAAATCATTACATTTCAGGCGCAGGGTAAAGTGCTTCTTTGTGGAGATTTCAATGCAGAACAGGTTCTGGAGCCTGACTACACTGATACGGGAGGTAACCACCACATATTTGAACACCTCTCCTTGTACAGTAGCCCTATTATAAATAATAGAAACAGTCCTGACCAAATACTGAACAAAAATGGAAAATAGTTAGTACATCTCTGTCGAGCCTTAGGCCTGTACATGCTTAATGGTAGAATCAGAGGGGACTCTTTACTTACTGCTCAGCTCTTGGGACAAGTGTAGTCGATTATGCCATCACTGACATTGACCCCTCCCCATTAGTGCATTCACTGACAGACCACAGACACCATTGTCAGATCACAGTCAGAATCAACGTGTTTCTGAAGAAATTAACCGGCAATATTCATTCAAAAAAACAGCCCAATAAACTTTACAACATAAACCAATCATACAGATGGGCTCAAACAGTGCAGAGACATTCATTGAAACATTGAACTCAAATGAAATGATGAACTCTATACAGTTTTTCAATAACTCACAGTACCAAAACAATAAAGATGGTGTCAATTCAGCTGCCCAAAACATCAACTGCATATTCCAAAAGCAGCATCGAAAGCAAATTTGAGAAAACCAAGCAATGCATCATCAGAAGCAAAAATCAAAAATGTTTCTGACAAATGGTTTGATAATGAATGAAAAACAATTAGAAAACACCGAAGACAAATGTCAAACAAAAACATAAGCAGCAAAACAACCCAGAGCTACGATATGAATACTTTGAAACTCTGAAACACTATAAAAAAAAAAAAACACTTAGTTCTTGTTGGGTTATTGGGTTGTTGGGTTATTGGTAACCCAGTAACCCAGTAACCCAGTAACCCAGTAACCCAGTAACCCAGTAACCCAACAAGAACTAAATGAAAAGCTCAAATCTATTAAATAAAAAAGGCTTGGTGTAGACAACATCAGAAATGAAATGCTGAAAAACAGCACACCTGAGTTGCAAAATGCTGTGCTTAAATTGTTCAACATGGTTTTAACTCTGGCTGCTTCCCTGATGTCTGGAACCAGGGGCTCATCTCCCCTGTCCACAAAGTGGAGACAAATCAGACCCCAATAATTACAGGGGAATTGCGTCAACAGTAACTTGGGAAAGATTTTCTGTAGCATTTGAATTCAAGAATTCAAACCTTTCTTCAAGAAAAAAATGTAATAAGTAAATGTCAAATTGGCTTTCTTCCAAACCATCATATACACACTAATTAATAAACACCATCACACTACTGACCACTACACCTTTACCATCATTAATAAACACCATCACACTACTGACCATATATACACACCTTACACACACTAAACACCATCACACTACTGACCATAGATACACACACACACTAATTAATAAACACCATCACACTACTGACCATATATACACCTTACACATACTAATTAATAAACACCATCTCACTACTGACCATATATACACCTTACACACTAATTAATAAACACCATCACACTACTGACCATATACACACCTTACACACACTAATTAATAAACACCACCTCACTACTGACCATATACACACCTGACACACACTACACCACCTCACTACTGACCATAATAAACACCAATTAATAAACACTCACTACTGACCATATATACACCTAACACACACTAATTAATAAACACCATCTCACTACTGACCATATATACACACCTCACACACACACTAATTAATAAACACCATCTCACTACTGACCATATATACACCTTACCTCACCACCTCACTACTGACCATATACACACCTGACACACACTAATTAATAAACACCACCTCACTACTGACCATATATACACCCTGACACACACTAATTAATAAACACCATCTCACTACTGACCATATATACACCTAACACACACTAATTAATTCTCAACTAAACACCCTCATAATTAATAACACACTACTGACCATATATACACCTTACACACACTAATTAATAAACACCATCACACTACTGACCACACCATCACACTACTGACCATATATACACACCTCACACTAATAATAAACACCATCTACTGACCACTACTGACCAGGTGTATATACACACCTATAGTACACCTTAGTTAATGTGTAATTAATAAACACCATCACACTACTGACCATATATACACAGTTGTGATAGTGTTTATTAGTATACACCTGTATGTATGGTCAGTAATGGTGTTTAATAAACACCATCACACTACTGACCATATACACCTTACACACACTAGTATATACACCTCACACACATACCATCTCACTACTGACCATATATACACACACACACTAATTAATAAACACCAATCACCATCTCTACTGACCATATATACACCTCACACACTAATTAATAAACACCACACACACTCACTACTGACCATATATACACCTCACACACTAATTAATAAACACCATCTCACTACACCATATATACACCTAACACTAAAATAAACACCATCTCACTACTGACCATATATACACCTCACACACTAATTAATAAACACCATCACACTACTGACCATATATACATGAAGGGCTATTCTACAAAATTCTCCAAAGTGGGCTTGGTGGTAACAGACATGTTGGACCACCTCCAGCCCCAGGACTCACACTATTTGACACAGAGGTGAAATACCTGCTATATGCTGATGACTTAGTACTTCTATCACCACCAAAGAAGGTCTTCAACAAAACATTAATATTCTGGAGCAATATTGCCATAATTGGGCCCTGGCAGTAAATTTCCAAAAACTAAAATCATGATTTTCCCCCAAAAACGAGATCAGAAACACAATGTAAATTCACCCTGAACAACACCTTAATTGAACACACACATAAAATGCCACCTACCTGGTCTGACCATATCTGCACTGGGAAACTTTAATATGGCAGTGAATGCACTCAAAGAAAAAGCTCGCAGAGCAATGTAGGCAATAAAAAATGAAATGATTCAAAATCAACATCCCAATTAAAATTTGGAATAAAATATTTGACAGTGTAATCCTATTCCAATAGCACTTTATGGAAGTGAGGTTTGGGGGCCCACTCAATAAACTGGATTTTAAATGGGGACAAACATCCAATTGAAGCCTACATGCAGACTTCTGTCGGAAAATCCTACAAGTCCAGAGAAATACACCAACTAATGCACGAGCAGAATTGGGCCGTTTTCCAGTAATAATGAAGATACAGAAAAAGATCATTAAAATTTTGGCTACATCTAAATTCAAGTCCAAATTCGAGTCTGCAATTTAAAGCACTCAAGCCCAAGAGCTGAGCCCAGAAACGAGTCCTCTCAGTCAGCTGGTGTTGGACCTCACCAACCAAGCTGAGCCCAGAAACGAGCCCTCTCAGTCAGCTGGTGTTGGACCTCACCAACCAAGCTGAGCCCAGAAACGAGCCCTCTCAGTCAGCTGGTGTTGGACCTCACCAACCGAGCTGAGCCCAGAAACGAGCCTCAGTCAGCTGGTGTTGGACCTCACCAACCGAGCTGAGCCCAGAACGAGCCCTCTCAGTCAGCTGGTGTTGGACCTCACCAACCAAGCTGAACCCAGGACGAGCCCTCTCAGTCAGCTGGTGTTGGACCTCACCAACCAAGTTGAGCCCAGAAACGACCCTCTCAGTCAGCTGGTGTTGGACCTCACCAACCAAGCTGAACCCAGGAACGAGCCCTCTCAGTCAGCTGGTGTTGGACCTCACCAACCAAGCTGAACCCAGAAACGAGCCCTCTCAGTCAGCTGGTGTTGGACCTCACCAACCAAGCTGAACCCAGAACTTGAGCCCTCTCAGTCAGCTGGTGTTGGACTCACCAACCAAGCTGAGCCCAGAAACGAGCCCTCTCAGTCAGCTGGTGTTGGACTCACCAACCAAGCTGAGCCCAGAAACGAGCCCTCTCAGTCAGCTGGTGTTGGACCTCACCAACCAAACTGGAGCCCAGAAAACGAGCCTTCTCAGTCAGCTGGTGTTGGACCTCACCAACCAAGCTGAGCCCAGAAACGAGCCCTCTCGGTCAGCTGGTGTTGGACCTCACCAGCCAAGCTGAGCCCAGAAACGAGCCCTCTCAGTCAGCTGGTGTTGGACCCACTAACCAAGCTGGGCCCAGAAACGAGCCCTCTCAGTCAGCTGGTGTTGGACCTCACCAACCAAGCTGACACCAGCACTGCTTCAAAAGAAAGAATTCCAATAAGCAAAATCATGAACCAATCAAAGGAATCATATTTACAATACTGGAAAAACGAACAAAATCCCAAAGCCGACTAAATTGCTATCTGACCCTAAACAGAGAATATGAATTGGCTGATTATCTCTACTCAGTCAGAGATACGAAGCAGAGACAGATCCTGTACCAAGTACAGGCTGAGTGACTTCACCGATTGGCAATAGAAACCGGCAGACATAAAAGACATGGCTACCCAGAGAGGAGCGTGTATGTGGTCACTGTACAACAGGGGAGGTAGAGACAGAGATGCACTTTCTCCTTTACTGTGATAAATATTCTCACAAAGAGATTCATTATTCACAGAAATGACTACATATATTCAACATTTTTACAAATTGAACCCAGAGGAAAACTAAGAATACTCATGGGCGAAGGAGCTCCTCTTGCAGCCAAATATGTTTTTTCCTGCCATAGCCTGAGGGACACTGAATAATAACATCTGCATAGTAAACAGTAACTTACTTATTATTACTATTATTGTTATTACTATAATTATTAATGTTTATCATTCCAAATATGGGTGGTAATGGTAGTGATAACAGTTTAGTGATGGTAGTAGTAGTCGTAGTAATGATGATTGTAGTTGTAGTATTGATATAAAGAAGAAGATGACAGTTATTTAGTTATAAGTTAGTTATAGTTTCATTTTCCATAATTTGATTTTATATTTATTACATTTCTACTATTGACTGTTACCATTTTATTGTTATTATTTTGTATTTAATTTTGTATTATTATTTACTACCATTTTATATTATTATTTGCTATCATGTATAATTTTGTTACAATGTATATTGTATACATTGTTGCTTTGGCAATATTGACACAATGTTTTTCATGCCAATAAAGCAGCTTGAATTTGAGACAGAGAGAGAGAGAGAGAGAGAGAGAGAGAGAGAGAGAGAGAGAGAGAGAGAGAGAGAGATAGAGAGACAGAGAGATACAGAGAGAGAGAGAGAAAAGAGAGAGAGAGAGAGAGAGAGAGAGACAGAGAGAGAGAGAGAGATAGACAGAGAGAGAGAGAGAGAGAGAGACAGAGAGACAGAGAGACAGAGAGACAGAGAGAGAGACAGAGAGAGACAGAGAGACAGAGAGGGAGAGAGATATAGAGAGAGACAGAGAGAGAGAGAGAGAGGGGAGAGAGAGAGAGGGAGAGAGAGAGAGAGAGACAGAGGGAGAGAGAGAGAGAGAGAGACAGAGAGAGAGAGAGAGAGAGAGAGAGAGAGAGAGAGAGGGAGGGAGAGAGAGAGGGAGAGAGAGAGGGAGAGAGAGAGAGATAGAGAGAGAGAGAGAGAGAGAGAGAGGAGAGAGAGAGAGAGGGAGAGAGAGAGGAGAGAGAGAGGAGAGACAGAGAGAGAGAGACAGAGAGAGAGAGAGGAGGAGAGAGGGAGAGAGACAGAGAGAGACAGAGAGAGAGAGAGAGAGAGAGGAGAGAGAGAGAGGGGGAGAGAGAGAGGGAGAGAGGAGAGGGAGAGAGAGAGAGGGAGAGAGAGGGGAGAGAGAGAGGGAGAGAGAGAGAGGGAGAGAGAGAGGGAGAGAGAGAGGGAGGAGAGAGAGAGACAGAGAGAGAGAGAGAGAGAGAGAGAGAGGGAGAGAGAGAGGGAGAGAGAGGAGAGACAGAGAGAGAGAGGGAGGGAGAGAGAGAGAGAGAGAGGGAGAGAGAGAGGGAGAGAGAGAGGGGATAGAGAGAGAGGGGAGAGACAGAGAGGGAGAGAGACAGAGAGACAACTCGGTAGTGCAGACGGTCTGTTTGATCTGTATTATTACAAAGTGATGATAAAGTTCCAGCCCCACGTCTCCGTCTAGGGAACAATGATCCTCTTTACCCTCCAGAAGAATGCTCAGTCACTGCTGTAAGATATTACAGCTCTAATGAAATGATCTGTCACAATGAAATGATCTGTCACAATGAAATGATCTGTCACAATGAAACCATCTGTCACAATGAAATGATCTGTCACAATGAAACCATCTGTCACAATGAAACCATCTGTCACAATGAAACCATCTGTCACAATGAAACCATCTGTCACAATGAAACCATCTGTCACAATGAAACCATCTGTCACAATGAAACATCTGTCACAATGAAACCATCTCTCACAATGAAACCATCTGTCACAATGAAACCATCTGTCACAATGAAACCATCTGTCACAATGAAACCATCTGTCACAATGAAACCATCTGTCACAATGAAACATCTGTCACAATGAAATGATCTGTCACAATGAAACCATCTGTCACAACCATCTGTCACAATGAAACCATCTGTCACAATGAAACCATCTGTCACAATGAAACCATCTGTCTATCCGATCTGTCTACTCATGTGTTATTCAGTGTGTGTGTGTGTGTGTGTGTGTGTGTGTGTGTGTGTGTGTGTGTGTGTGTGTGTGTGTGTGTGTGTGTGTGTGTGTACTAGCTGACTGTAACAGTGGGATTCATTCTCAGTTGTTGGGTCTCATCAAGGTCATGTTATCAATTAATCTGTGAGACTTCAGTAGGAATGTGATCCTCTCCTCTCTGCTCCTCTCTGCCCCAGGGCCATCCAGCCGATAGACCAACCAGCCGGAGGTAGTGGAGTATGTTTTCACTAAACTCTGACTTTGGCGTGCTGCTGATGTCATATGGTGGGTTTGGCTGTATGTGGAGTTAAATTGTGTTGGGATTGGACCCAGAAACACCAGGAAAGAGAAGGAATCTACCTCTAGTGTGTTGGGATTGGACCCAGAAACACCAGGAAAGAGGAGGAATGTACCTCTAGTGTGTTGGGATTGGACCCAGAAACACCAGGAAAGAGAAGGAATGTACCTCTAGTGTGTTGGGATTGGACCCAGAAACACCAGGAAAGAGAAGGAATGTACTCTAGTGTGTTGGGATTAAGACCCAGAAACACCAGGAAAGAGAAGGAATGTATTCTAGTGTGTTGGGATTGGACCCAGAAACACCAGGAAAGAGACGGAATGTACACTCTAGTGTGTTGGGATTGGACCCAGAAACACCAGGAAAGAGAAGGAATGTACCTCTAGTGTGGTGGGATTGGACCCAGAAACACCAGGAAAGAGAAGGAATGTACCTCTAGTGTGTTGGGATTAGGCCAGAAACACCAGGAAAGAGAAGGAATGTACCTCTAGTGTGTGGGATTGGACCCAGAAACACCAGGAAAGAGACGGAATGTACCTCTCTAGTGTGTTGGGATTGGACCCAGAAACACCAGGAAAGAGAAGGAATGTACCTCTAGTGTGGTGGGATTGGACCCAGAAACACCAGGAAAGAGAAGAAATGTAAACTCTAGTGTGTTGGGATTGGACCCAGAAACACCAGGAAAGAGAAGGAATGTACCTCTAGTGTTGGGATTGGACAGAAACACCAGGAAAGAGGAGGAATGTACCTCTAGTGTGTGGGATTGGAAAAAGTACATCCTCATGTTTTTTTCTCTCACAGAAAATAAAGAAAACAGTGTCACAATAGTCAGATAAGACGAAACCTTGTAGAACTCAACTGACCACGACTACAGTATTTCGGTAAACTTTGACCAAGACTTGCCAAACACATTTTTTTTTGTGTGATTGTAAGATCTAGGAAATTATTCCATTCTTACAAGACAAAAGTAAGACACACAGACATATAACAAGTACCTGTTTCCCCTATTTTACAAGAAGGTCATGTGTTGACCAGGAAACACTTCAAAATAGTTCCTCACATTTCGGCACCACGTTTCATGTGTTTAAGTGCAGAGTAAAAGGCGTATCTATGGGATGTGAGTATTTTTCCATTTTTCCACGTTTGACTTCCTTCATTCTTTGACATTGACTCTAAACTTCCTGGAACTGTCTTCTTTTGTTCACACAGGTATTTATAGTAGCATGTTGGACTGTAAAACACCAAAAAAAAAGTCAGAAGTAATTTGTCAACTTTACGCAACATGAAGTTATGCTAAGAGGGAAATTACATGATATCTGTCATTTAAAGTATTTTTTGTTTAGGAGAGGGCGACTACAGGTACAAAATCCTAAATCACATACATTCCTATTCAGTTCCTATGAATATTGAACTGTTGGCTGCCACTCAAAGGATCATAAATATGATAATTCTGATCATATTTCAGAGTTAATAAGTAATAAAAGATTTAGTATGTATAGGGAAAAAGAAAATGTGATCTTCCCGAAATATGTCCATCTTCCTCCCCATCTTCCTCCCCATCTTCCTCCTCCATCTTCCCCCTCCATCTTCCTCCTCCTCCATCTTCTCCCCCATCTTCCTCCCCCATCTTCCCCATCTTCCTCTCCATCTTCCCCCCTCCATCTTCCTCCTCCATCTTCCTCCTCCATCTTCCCTCCTCCATCCCTTCCCCCATCTTCCCTCCTCCATCTTCCTTCCCATCTTCCCATCTTCCTCCTCCCATCTTCCTCCCCCATCTTCCTCCTCCATCTTCCTCCTCCATCTTCCTCCTCTCCATCTTCCTCCCCATCTTCCTCCATCTTCCTCCTCCATCTTCCTCCTCCATCTTCCTCCCCCATCTTCCTCCATCTTCCCTCCATCTTCTTCCATCTTCTTCCCCATCTTCCTCCTCCATCTTCCTCTCCCATTTTCCTCTTCCATCTTCTTCCCCTCTCCCATCTTCCCTCTCCATCTTCCTCACCCATCTTCCTCCTCCATCTTCCCTTCCCATCTTCCTCTTCCATCTTCCTCATCCATCTTCTTCCTCCTCCATCTTCCATCACCATCTTCCTCCTCCATCTTCCTCCTCCATCTTCTTCCATCTTACTCCCCATCTTCTTCCTCCCCCATCTTCTTCCTCCCCATCTTCCTCCCCCATCTTCTTCCTCCCCATCTTCCTCCCCCATCTTCCTCCCCATCTTCCTCCTCCAACTTCCTCCCTCCATCTTCCTCCTCCATATTCCTCCTCCATCCTGCACCAGTCATTCTCTCTGTCCATAATTCTCTCATAACTTCTAATAGAAACTGTATCCACTGGTGAATGGGAGAGAGTGAGGTGATACCACCTAAGAGCCAACATCTTTTTTGCCAGGAAGTATTCTCTGATTGATTGAGAGATTCAAGGAGCTATTGTCGATAAGTAACATAATAAATGCAACTTTGTCCCAGAAACATTTAATTGCAGGGCACATGAAGGAGTGTGCCTACCTGATGTAGGGGACACAGTGGAAAGATTGGACTTCTCTGCCCACGGACAGTAAAGGGTTAATAATCCTCATACAGCGGCTTGATGTTTGGGGTCTGTGAGAATGAGGCCTGCTGAACTATAGTGAGACTGAGGCCTGCTGCCTGCTGGAACTATAGTGAGACTGAGGCCTGCTGAACTATAGTGACCATAAATGAGACTGAGGCCTGCTGAACCATAATGAGACTGAGGCCTGCTGAACCATAGTGAGACTGAGGCCTGCTGAACCATAATGAGACTGAGGCCTGCTGAACCATAATGAGACTGAGGCCTGCTGAACCATAATGAGACTGAGGACTGAGGCCTGCTGAACCATAATGAGACTGAGGCCTGCTGAACCATAGTGAGAATGAGGCCTGCTGAACCATAGTGAGACTGAGGCCTGCTGAACCATAGTGAGACTGAGGCCTGCTGAACCATAGTGAGACTGAGGCCTGCTGAACCATAATGAGACTGAGGCCTGCTGAACCATAGTGAGACTGAGGCCTGCTGAACCATAGTGAGACTGAGGCCTGCTGAACCATAGTGAGACTGAGGCCTGCTGAACCATAGTGAGACTGAGGCCTGCTGAACCATAGTGAGACTGAGGCCTGCTGAACCATAGTGAGACTGAGGCCTGCTGAACCATAATGAGACTGAGGCCTGCTGAACTATAATGAGACTGAGGCCTGCTGAACTATAGTGAGAATGAGGCCTGCTAAACTATAGTGAGACTGAGGCCTGCTGAACCATAGTGAGACTGAGGCCTGCTGAACCATAGTGAGACTGAGGCCTGCTGAACCATAGTGAGACTGAGGCCTGCTGAACCATAATGAGACTGAGGCCTGCTGAACCATAATGAGACTGAGGCCTGCTGAACCATAATGAGACTGAGGCCTGCTGAACCATAATGAGACTGAGGCCTGCTGAACCATAATGAGAATGAGGCCTGCTGAACCATAATGAGAATGAGGCCTGCTGAACCATCATGAGAATGAGGCCTGCTGAACCATAGTGAGACTGAGGCCTGCTGAACCATAAAGAGACTGAGGCCTGCTGAACCATAATGACACTGAGGCCTGCTGAACCATAATGACACTGAGGTGAGAACAGGATAACTTTATTAATATATACCCTGGCCCAAAGGCACAGGCGAGACAGCACAAAGCACAGCCACGGTAACATGAACTGGATTAAATTAAACAAACAACAAAGGTTTGAATCAAGACAGCCTGTAACGTAACACCCTACACAAAGAACAATTCCACACACAGACATGGGGTAAACAGACGGTAATATACATTTTAGTCTGATGAGGGAATGTGAACCAGGTGTGCGGAAAAACAAGACAAAACAAATGGAAAATGAAAGGTGTAGCGGCGATGACTAGAAGACCGGTGACGTCGACTGCCGCCCGAACAAGGAGAGGGACCGACTTCGGCGGAAGTCGTGACAGGACTGCTAAACAGTAATGGAGATGAGGCCTGCTGAACTATAATGTCCAGAAGAGGCTTGTTGAATTGCTGTGTGCTGGATGGGATTCTGTCTGGAGGGGTGTAGGATGGGATTCTACTGTCCTACTGGAGGGGTGTAGGATGGGATTCTACTGTCCTACTGGAGGGGTGTAGGATGGGATTCTACTGTCCAACTAGAGGGGTGTAGGATGGGATTCTACTGTCCTACTGGAGGAGTGTAGGATGGGATTCTACTGTCCTACTGGAGGGTGTAGGATGGGATTCTACTGTCCTACTGGAGGGGTGTAGGATGGGATTCTACTGTCCTACTGGAGGGGTGTAGGATGGGATTCTACTGTCCTACTGGAGGAGTGTAGGATGGGATTCTACTGTCAGGTGCACAGAAACACGCGCGCACACACACACACACACACACACACACACACACACACACACACACACACACACACACACACACACACACACACACACACACACACACACACACACACACACACACACACACACACACACACACACACACACACACACACACACAATCTCTCTTCTGCCACAGGCAGGCCCTCCAGGCCCCCGAGGCCCTGACCTGGCTGACATAGATGGGATTCAGGCCAGTACAACCAGCTGGACATTCCCTTGGCCGCCCTCTCAGGCCCCTCAGACAAGGCTGGGGTTCTGTCTCAGATGGCACCCTATTCCCTGTGTAGTGCACTAGTTTTGACCATTTGCCCACAGTAAATAGGGTCCAGTATGGGACACAGCCTCCACGTGGTCAGCGAGTGAACAGAACAACTAGGAAGCGTAAAAGCCATCACTATTTCGGCCGTTTAGTTGATGCATTGCTAGGAACAAGGGCAACATGCTCTGTGTCTCTGTCTGCTATGTTTACTGTATGTAATATAATAATATAATAATATATAATAATATAATATATGCCATTTAGCAGACGCTTTTATCCAAAGCGACTTACAGTCATGTGTGCATACATTCTACGTATGGGTGGTCCCGGAATCGAACCCACTACCCTGGCGTTACAAGCGCCATGCTCTACCAACTGAGCTACAGCCGTCTATATCGGCAAACAACAAAAGGCAATAGACATTTCTAGTTAGATCAGGCTCAAACATCACATACATGGATGACAGAGACAGAGTTTTCAACTGACCAGGGGGGATTCCAGAGATTCGAGGTGAAAGGTCACCAGAGGTGGTTGTGGTTAATTAAGAGCTGCTCTATTGTCACCTTGATCTACAGGGTCATGGTCTGTCAAACGCTTTTACATTTCACCTATCCATAACTATTTTCTGAAGTTTAACCAAATTATTCTCACCTAAAAAGTTAATTATCATAACCTGCAAAAATACAATAGTTTTGACTAGACAATGCTGTCTAGTCATAACTAATCTACAGCCACTTCCTCATTCTCACCGAACAAAGACTGGTCACTGGCCACTACCCTTAAAATGTTACACTTCTTCACAATACAGCTGGACTTTGAACAGTGTAGAACTGGCTTGCAGCCATGTTGAGTTTACGTCCATTCTGGAGCATCAGGCTCAATTCAACTCTGAGGAACAATGAGTAGATCAACATTATGTGGGGTTTCTTATGCTAAGAGGCAAACCACATAAATAATTATATCATACATTTGACATTTTATGGTATAACTCTCTCTCTTAATACCCATGTAACTAACTAACCAACTAACCAACCAACCAACCACCTAACTAACTAACAAACTAACCAACCAACCAAAACCAACCAACCAACCAACCAACCAACCAACAAACGAACCAACCAACCAACAAACCAACCAACTAAACAACTAACCAACCAGCAACCAACAAAACAACCAACCAACCAACCAACCAACCAGCCAACTAACCAACAAACAAACCAGCCAACCAACTAACCAACCAAGTAAACCAACCAACCCAACCAGCCAACCAACCAACTAACCAACCAACCAACCAACCAACCAACTAACCAACCAACCGACCAGCC
Organism: Oncorhynchus keta; assembly: GCF_023373465.1. NCBI lineage: Eukaryota > Metazoa > Chordata > Actinopteri > Salmoniformes > Salmonidae > Oncorhynchus > Oncorhynchus keta. The sequence continues at coordinate 5,011 of NW_026279215.1, read as the reverse complement.
AACTAACAACAAACCAGCCAACCAACTAACCAACCAACCACCAACCATCCAACCAACCGACCAACAAAACCAACCAACCGACTAACCAACCAACAAGCCAACCAACAACCGACCACCAACCAACCAACCAACTACCAACCAACCAACCAACCAACCGACCAGCCAACTATATAGATTCTGGTAATCTCTTAAAGGAGGAAGTGACCATAGAAATATAATCCATTACAATGTAACCAGGTAATGATGGGAACTAACTAACCAAACAACCAGTCAATGTGGAGGCTATATACAGGGCATTACGGTACAGAGTCAATGTGGAGGCTATATACAGGGTGTTACGGTACAGAGTCAATGTGGAGGCTATATACAGGGTATTACGGTACAGAGTCAATGTGGAGGCTATATACAGGGTGTTACGGTACAGAGTCAATGTGAGGCTATATACAGGGTATTATGGTACAGAGTCAATGTGGAGGCTATACAGGGTGTTACGGTACAGAGTCAATGTGGAGGCTATATACAGGGGTGTTACAGATACAGAGTCAATGTGGAGGCTATATACAGGTATTATGGTAGAGAGTCAATGTGGAGGCTATATACAGGGTGTTACGGTACAGAGTCAATGTGAGGCTATATACAGGGTAGTACAGATACAGAGTCAATGTGGAGGCTATATACAGGGTGTTATGGTACAGAGTCAATGTGGAGGCTATATACAGGGTGTTACGGTACAGAGTCAATGTGGAGGCTATATACAGGGTATTACAGTACAGAGTCAATGTGGAGGCTATATACAGGGTGTTACGGTACAGAGTCAATGTGGAGGCTATATATACAGGGTGTTTACGGTACAGAGTCAATGTGGAGGCTATATACAGGGTGTTACGGTACAGAGTCAATGTGGAGGCTATATACAGGGTGTTACGGTACAGAGTCAATGTGGAGGCTATATACAGGGTGTTACGGTACAGAGTCAATGTGGAGGCTATATAACAGGGTAATACGGTACAGAGTCAACGTGGAGGCTATATACAGGGTGTTACGGTACAGAGTCAATGTGGAGGCTATATACAGGGTGTTACGGTACAGAGTCAATGTGGAGGCTATATACAGGGTGTTACGGTACAGAGTCAATGTGGAGGCTATATACAGGGTGTTACGGTACAGAGTCAATGTGGAGGCTATATACAGGGTGTTACGGTACAGAGTCAATGTGGAGGCTATATACAGGGTGTTACAGTACAGAGTCAATGTGGAGGCTATATACAGGGGGTTACGGTACAGAGTCAATGTGGAGGCTATATACAGGGGGTTACGGTACAGAGTCAATGTGGAGGCTATATACAGGGTGTTACGGTACAGAGTCAATGTGGAGGCTATATACAGGGTGTTACGGTACAGAGTCAATGTGGAGGCTATATACAGGGTGTTACGGTACAGAGTCAATGTGGAGGCTATATACAGGGTGTTACGGTACAGAGTCAATGTGGAGGCTATATACAGGGTGTTATGGTACAGAGTCAATGTGGAGGCTATATACAGGGTATTATGGTACAGAGTCAATGTGGAGGCTATATACAGGGGTTTACGGTACAGAGTCAATGTGGAGGCTATATACAGGTATTACGGTACAGAGTCAATGTGGAGGCTATATACAGGGTAATACGGTACAGAGTCAATGTGGAGGCTATATACAGGGTGTTACGGTACAGAGTCAATGTGGAGGCTATATACAGGGGGTTACCGGTACAGAGTCAATGTGGAGGCTATATACAGGGGGTACCGGTACAGAGTCAATGTGGAGGTATATACAGGGTAGTACCGGTACAGAGTCAATGTGGAGGCTATATACAGGGGTTACGGTACAGAGTCAATGTGGAGGCTATATATTACAGGTCAATGTGGATATACAGGGAGTACAGATACAGAGTCAATGTGGAGGCTATATACAGGGTACCGATACAGAGTCAATGTGGAGGCTATATACAGGGTGTTACGGTACAGAGTCAATGTGGAGGCTATATACAGGGTGTACGGTACAGAGTCAATGTGGAGGCTATATATAGGGTGTTACCGGTACAGAGTCAATGGGAGACTATATACAGGGTATTACGGTACAGAGTCAATGTGGAGGCTATATACAGGGGTACAGAGTCAGAGTCAATGTGGAGGCTATATACAGGGGTACCGGTACAGAGTCAATGTGGAGGCTATATACAGGGGTATCGGTACAGAGTCAATGTGGAGGGTATACAGAGAGCCAATGTGGAGGCTATATACAGGTACACAGAGTCAATGTGGAGGCTATATACAGGGGTACCGGTACAGAGTCAATGTGGAGGCTATATACAGGGGTACCCGGTACAGAGTCAATGTGGAGGCTATATACAGGGGGTACCGGTACAGAGTCAATGTGGAGACTATATACAGGGGGGGTACCGGTACAGAGTCAATGTGGAGGCTATATACAGGGGGTACCAGTACAGAGTCAATGTGGAGGCTATATACAGGGGGTACCGGTACAGAGTCAATGTGGAGGCTATATACAGGGGGTACCGGTACAGAGTCAAGTTTTGGAGCAGTGGCTTCTTCCTTGCTGAGCGGCCTTTCAGGTTCAAATCAAATCAAATGTATTTATAAAGCCCTTCGTACATCAGCTGATATCTCAAAGTGCTGTACAGAAACCCAGCCTAAAACCCCAAACAGCAAGCAATGCAGGTGTTGAAGCACGCTGCTAGAAAAACTCCTAGAAAGGCCAAAACCTAGGAAGAAATCTAGAGATGAACCAGGCTTTGAGGGGTGGCTAGTCCTCTTCTGGCTGTGCCGGGTGGAGATTATAACAGAACATGGCCAAGATGATCAAATGTTAATAAATGACCAGCATGGTCAAACAATAGGTCTGGGACAGGTAGCACGTCCGTGAACAGGTCAGGGATTCCATAGCCGAGGCAGAATAGTTGAAACTGGAGCAGCAGCACAGCCAGGTGGACTGGGGACAGCAAGGCCATCATGCCAGGTAGCCCTGAGGCATGGTCCTATGGCTCAGGTCCTCCAAGAGAGAGAGAGAGAATTAGAGAGAGCATACTTAAATTCACACAGGACACCGGATAAGACAGGAGAAGTACTCCAGATATAACAAGCTGACCCTAGCCCCCGACACAAACTACTGCAGCATAAATACTGGAGGCTGAGACAGGAGGGGTCAGAGACACTGTGGCCCCATCCAACGATACCCCAGGACAGGGCCAAACAGAAAGGATATAACCCCACCCACTTTGCCAAAGCACAGCCCCCACACCACTAGAGGGTTGATATCTTCAATCACCAACATTTACCAGTAAAACCTTGAAATCAGCCCTTGCCTTGACAGGAAGCCAGTGGAGGGAGACTAGCACTGGAGTAATATGATCAAATTTTTATTTGATTTTTTAGGTTATGTCGATATAGGACTTGTTTTACTGTGGATATAAATACTTTTATACCTGTTTCCTCCAGCATCTTCACAAGGTCCTTTGCTGTTGTTCTGGGATTGATTTGCACTTTTCCGTACCAAAGTACGTTCATCCCTAGAAGACAGAACGCGTCTCCTTCCTGAGCGGTATGACGTCTGCGTGGTCCCATGGTGTTTATACTTGTGTACTATTGTTTGTACAGATCAACGTGGTACCTTCAGGCGTTTGGAAATTGCTCCCAAGGATGAACCAGACTTGCAGAGTTCTACATTTGTTTTTCTGAGGTCTTGGCTGATTTCTTTAGAGTTTCCCATGATGTCAAGCAAAGAGGCACTGAGTTTGGAAGGTAGGCCTTGAAATACATCCACAGGTACACCTCAATTGACTCAAATTATGTCAATTAGCCTATCAGAAGCTTCTAAAGCCATGACATAATTTTCTGGAATTTCCCAAGCTGTTTAAAGGCACAGTCAACTTAGTGTATGTAAACTTCTGACCCACTGGAATTGTGATACAGTGAATTATAAGTGAAATAATCTGTCTGTAAACAATTGGTGGAAACATTTATTTTTATTTTTTATTTCACCTTCATTTAACCAGGTAGGCTAGTTGAGAACACCTTTATTTAGCAGGTAGGCTAGTTGAGAACACCTTTATTTAACCAGGTAGGCTAGTTGAGAACAAGTTCTCATTTGCAACTGCGACCTGGCCAAGATAAAAGCAAGCAGTGTGAACAGACAACAACACAGAGTTACACATGGAGTAAACAATTAACAAGTCAATAACACAGTAGAAAAAAAAGAGAGTCTATATACATTGTGTGCAAAAGGCATGAGGAGGTAGGCAAACAATTAGAATTTTGCAGATTAACACTGGAGTGATAAATGATCAGATGGTCATGTACAGGTAGAGATATTGGTGTGCAAAATATAAACAGTATGGGGAAGAGGTAGGTACAATTGGGTGGGCTATTTACCGATAGACTATGTACAGCTGCAGCGATCGGTTAGCTGCTCAGATAGCAGATGTTTGAAGTTGGTGAGGGAGATAAGTCTCCAACTTCAGCGATGTTTACAGTCCGTTCCAGTCACAGGCAGCAGAGAACTGGAACGAAAGGCGGCTAAATGAGGTGTTGGCTTTAGGGATGATCAGTGAGATACACCTGCTGGAGCGCATGCTACGGGTGGGTGTTGCCATCGTGACCAGTGAACTGAGATAAGGCGGAGCTTTACCTAGCATGGACTTGTAGATGACCTGGAGCCAGTGGGTCTGGCGACGAATATGTAGCGAGGGCCAGCCGACTAGAGCATACAGGTCGCAGTGGTGGGTGGTATAGGGTGCTTTAGTAACAAAACGGATGGCACTGTGATAAACTGCATCCAGTTTGCTGAGTAGAGTATTGGAAGCCATTTTGTAGATGACATCGCCGAAGTCGAGGATCGGTAGGATAGTCAGTTTTACTAGGGTAAGTTTGGCGGCGTGAGTGAAGGAGGCTTTGTTGCGGAATAAAAAGCCGACTCGATCCAGGTCGATTAGGCCAGGATCGATTAGAAAGGCCT
>NW_026279214.1:0-4706 GCF_023373465.1 Oncorhynchus keta | reverse complement strand
ATTACCAGTAGCCTACTGAATGTGGCCATGGTAACATTACCAGCCTACATACATTTTGTGGCACAGAAAAAAAAGGAAAAGTTATTGCAAACCATTTGTTGTTACTAAATTCCTCTTGTCACCATACTATTTCTGACTGGGTAAATAATTCCTCTTGTCATCAGACTATATCTGAGTGGGTGTGGTGTGATGGTGTGATGAAGGAAACATACAGGAACTCAAATCCTTCTGTTCACCTGATTTAGAATTCCTCACAATCAAATGTAGACCGCATTATCTTCCAAGAGAATTCTCTTCGATTATAATCACAGCCGTATATATCCCCCCCCCCAAGCAGACACATCGATGGCTCTGAACGAACTTTATTTAACTCTTTGCAAACTGGAAAACATTTATCCGGAGGCTGCATTCATTAGCTGGGGTTTTAACAAAGCCAATCTGAAAACAAGACTCCCTAAATTTTTATCAGCATATCGATTGCGCAACCAGGGGTGGTAAAACCTTGGATCATTGTTACTCTAACTTCCGCAACGCATATAAGGCCCTGCCCCGCCCCCCTTTCGGAAAAGCTGACCACGACTCCATTTTGCTGATCCCCTGCCTACAGGCAGAAATTAAAACAAGAGGCTCCACGCTGAGGTCTGTCCAACGCTGGTCAGCCAAGCTGACTCTACACTCAAGACTGCTTCCATCACGTGGACTGGGACATGTTTCGTATTGCGTCAGATGGGAATATTGACGAATACGCTGATTCGGTATGCGAGTTCATTAGAACGTGCGTCGAAGATGTCGTTCCCATAGCAACGATAAAAACATTCCCTAACCAGAAACCGTGGATTGATGGCAGCATTCGAGTGAAACTGGCGCGAACCACTGCTTTTAATCAGGGCAAGGTGTCTGGCAACATGACTGAATACAAACAGTGCAGCTATTCCCTCCGCAAGGCTATTAAACAAGCTAAGCGTCAGTACAGAAGACAAAGTGGAATCTCAATTCAACGGCTCAGACACAAGAAGGCATGTGGCAGGGTCTACAGTCAATCACGGACTACAAGATGAAATCCAGCCCAGTCACGGACCAGGATGTCTTGCTCTCCCAGGCAGACTAAATAACTTTTGCCCGCTTTGAGGACAATACAGGTGCCACTGACACGGCCTGCAACGGAAACATGCGGGTCTCTCCTTCACTGCAGCCGAGTGGTAAGACATTTAAACGTGTTAACCCTCGCAAGGCTGCAGGCCCAGACGGCATCCCCAGCCGCGCCCTCAGAGCATGCGCAGACCAGCTGGCCGGTGTGTTTACGGACATATTCAATCAATCCCTATACCAGTCTGCTGTTCCCACATGCTTCAAGAGGGCCACCATTGTTCCTGTTCCCAAGAAAGCTAAGGTAACTGAGCTAAACGACTACCGCCCCGTCGCACTCACTTCCGTCATCATGAAGTGCTTTGAGAGACTAGTCAAGGACCATATCACCTCCACCCTACCTGACACCCTAGACCCACTCCAATTTGCTTACCGCCCAAATAGGTCCACAGACGATGCAATCTCAACCACACTGCACACTGCCCTAACCCACCTGGACAAGAGGAATACCTATGTGAGAATGCTGTTCATCGACTACAGCTCGGCATTCAACACCATAGTACCCTCCAAGCTCGTCATCAAGCTCGAGACCCTGGGTCTCGACCCCGCCCTGTGCAACTGGGTACTGGACTTCCTGACGGGCCGCCCCCAGGTGGTGAGGGTAGGCAACAACATCTCCTCCCCGCTGATCCTCAACACGGGGGCCCCACAAGGGTGCGTTCTGAGCCCTCTCCTGTACTCCCTGTTCACCCACGACTGCGTGGCCACGCACGCCTCAACTCAATCATCAAGTTTGCGGACGACACAACAGTGGTAGGCTTGATTACCAACAACGACGAGACGGCCTACAGGGAGGAGGTGAGGGCCCTCGGAGTGTGGTGTCAGGAAAATAACCTCACACTCAACGTCAACAAAACTAAGGAGATGATTGTGGACTTCAGGAAACAGCAGAGGGAACACCCCCTATCCACATCGATGGAACAGTAGTGGAGAGGGTAGCTAGTTTTAAGTTCCTCGGCATACACATCACAGACAAACTGAATTGGTCCACTCACACTGACAGCGTCGTGAAGAAGGCGCAGCAGCGCCTATTCAACCTCAGGAGGCTGAAGAAATTCGGCTTGTCACCAAAAGCACTCACAAACTTCTACAGATGCACAATCGAGAGCATCCTGGCGGGCTGTATCACCGCCTGGTACGGCAACTGCTCCGCCCTCAACCGTAAGGCTCTCCAGAGGGTAGTGAGGACTGCACAACGCATCACCGGGGGCAAACTACCTGCCCTCCAGGACACCTACACCACCCGTTGTTACAGGAAGGCCATAAAGATCATCAAGGACATCAACCACCGAACCACTGCCTGTTCACCCCGCTATCATCCAGAAGGCGAGGTCAGTACAGGTGCATCAAAGCTGGGACCGAGAGACTGAAAAACAGCTTCTATCTCAAGGCCATCAGACTGTTAAACAGCCACCACTAACAGTGAGTGGCTGCTGCCAACACACTGTCATTGACACTGACCCAACTCCAGCCATTTTAATAATGGGAATTGATGGGAATTATGTAAATATATCACTAGCCACTTTAAACAATGCTACCTTATATAATGTTACTTACCCTACATTATTCATCTCATATGCATATGTATATACTGTACTCTACATCATCGACTGCATCCTTATGTAACACATGTATCACTAGCCACTTTAACTATGCCACTTTGTTTACTTTGTCTACACACTCATCTCATATGTATATACTGTACTCGATACCATCTACTGTATGCTGCTCTGTACCATCACTCATTCATATATCCTTATGTACATGTTCCTTATCCCCTTACACTGTGTATAAGACAGTAGTTTTGGAATTGTTAGTTAGATTACTTGTTGGTTATCACTGCATTGTCGGAACTAGAAGCACAAGCATTTCGCTACACTCGCATTTAACATCTGCTAACCATGTGTATGTGACAAATAAAATTTGATTTGATTTGATTTTGGGTAAATAACTTTATTTTGAGTTAATGTGGACCTATTGAACCAGGACTCGAGCACTGGGACTCAGACTACAGCCATAGGGGACTTGGGACTTGAACCAGGACTCGAGGTTTAGTGACTCGACTACATCACTGGGCGAACACTCATCAGCTCCCATTCAAAGTCAATAGTCCCGTGCTACTTCTGGATATCAACATGGCAGTGGTATGTGTGTGTGTGTGTGTGTGTGTGTGTGTGTGTGTGTGTGTGTGTGTGTGTGTGTGTGTGTGTGTGTGTGTGTGTGTGTGTGTGTGTGTGTGTGTGTGTGTGTGTGTGTGTGTGTGTGTGTGTGTGTGTGTGTGTGCGCGTGCATGCGTGTGCGTGTGTGTGTGCATATATGTGTGTGTGGAGACACACACATTTATCATATTTGGTCCTCTGTGGGCGCTGTGCCACAAATAATCACCACTGATTGACATCAACTGAGAGAAAAACATTGATAAAATAGTCTGGGATTCAAATCGTAAACCCCACCGACAATGTTCATCACAGTAAATTACTTCAAATCAGACTCTGATCCCAAGACAATTGAATACGGATGAATGCAGCTCCATTTCATAAAAAAACAGTGAGACGTTAGTGAGATGTTTGTCTCTTATGGCTACCTCTGCAGTGGTTAGGAACCACGTCTGATCTCTAAAGGTCTCTTATTTATTTATGTCTGTGTGTGTCTCCCTAAGATGCTACATGCCCTTAAAATGTCCTCTGTGATTCTCAGATGTGCTTGGGACAGGGAGAGAGACTGAGAGATCGAGAGAGATGGGGAGAGAGACGGGGAGATTGAGAGAGACGGGGAGAGAGACAGGGAGATCGAGAGAGACGGGGAGAGAGACAGGGAGATCGAGAGAGACGGGGAGAGAGATGGGGAGATCGAGAGAGACGGGGAGAGAGACAGGGAGATCGAGAGAGACGGGGAGAGAGAGAGAGAAATAGAGAAAGATATGCTTATTTATTATCCTTTGTGTACCCTTAACCATTTGTACATCATTACAACACTGTATATATAAGTAATATGACATTTGTAATGTCTTTATTGTTTTGAAACTTCTGTATGTGTAATGTTTAATGTTAATTTTTATTGTTTATTTCACTTTTGTATATTATCTACCTCACTTGCTTTGGCAATGTTAACACATGTTTCCCATGTCAATAAAGCCCCTTGAATTGAATTGATAGGAGAGAGAGATAGAGACAGAGAGAGACAGAGAGACTGAAATAGATAAAGATAGGAGAGACAGACAGAGAGCGAGAGAGAGAGAGAGAGAGAGAGAGAGAGAGAGAGAGAGAGAGAGAGAGAGAGGAGAGACAGACAGAGAGCGAGAGAGAGAGAGAGTAAGAGAGACAATACGCTACACTGCAGTCTGATGGGTGACAGAGGGGGAATAAGGAGAAAAAGAGAGACAGGGAGAAAGAGAGAGTGAAAAAGAGAAGGACAAAGTGAGAGAGAGAGAGAAAGAGACAGGGAGAGAGAGATGGGGAGAGAGAGAGATGGGAGAGAGAGAGAGAGAGAGATGGGGAGAGAGACAGAAGAGAGAGAGACAGAAGAGAGAGAGAGAGAGAGAGAGAGAGAGAGAGAGAGAG
>NW_026279213.1:0-579 GCF_023373465.1 Oncorhynchus keta | reverse complement strand
TCCCCAAGCTATTCAGGGGGGATATTACACCTGGCACAAAGGATTGTCTCGTTCTGTTTTTCCTGTTGAGGGGTGCCCTATACCTGCGCCCAGAGGGGAGTAAATTCAATGTCCAGGTACAGGGGGTGGCTTGGGTCTAAAATGATTTTGTCAGCCTTTACGGAGGGCCCTGACCTTAAAGATCTCATCCAGGCCTGTCTGTCTGACTCCAAGTATCTTGCTTGCTGTGGTAATAATCCTTCTCAGCATGTTTCTCTGGCTGACAGTGGCATTGCCAAACCAACAAACAATACAAAAAGTGAAAATACTCTCAATAAAGGATTTGTAAAACAGAGTCAGTATAGTACAGTCTATATTAAAAGAACACAACTGTTTTAGAAAGTACAGTTGGCTCAGATCAAATCTGGTACATTTACTCCACTGTAGCTTATTGTCCAAAACGAGGGATACTGTGTGTGTGTGTGTGTGTGTGTGTGTGTGTGTGTGTGTGTGTGTGTGTGTGTGTGTGTGGGGGGGACAGTGGTGGATACTGTGTGTGTGTGTTACATTCTTATTTTCAATGACGGCCTAGGAACAGTG
>NW_026279212.1:0-9998 GCF_023373465.1 Oncorhynchus keta | reverse complement strand
GGAATACCCCTGTATTGGACAAAAATGAATGGCATGTCATTGGCATCGGACAAACCATATACACATTGGCCAATACCACCCAATTCGGCGTTGATTCATGCAAAGTGTATTGCAAATGCCATATGGTAATTGCCAGTTGTAACACTTTAAAAATTCAACAGGGGGCAAATGCGCTCCACCGGGGTTTTTCATATTGGAGATGTAACCCAAATTAATGTCCAAAAGTAAAATTTTGAAAAATGAACTTTTTTCAAAAACTTATCACCCCTTAAAAAAGTGCTTTCTGGACCGTTTTTCGAAATTCTTTCGATTTTTTGTCAATTACACATGTGTAAGAACTGTATGAATATACTTTTGTCCAATTTTATTATCATAATTTTTTTAATTTTTTTATATGCGCATAAGGAATATGTTTTGTCCAATTCCAATATGATTTCATAGGAAGTCAAAAGTCAAAAGTCAAAAATGTCAAAATTTTGTAAAAACTTCACACACCCATAAAAAGTGCTTTCTGGACCGTTTTTCGAAATTCTTTCGATTTTTTGTCAATTACACATGTGTAAGAACTGTATGAATATACTTTTGTCCAATTTTATTATCATAATTTTTTTTTTTTTACATGCGCATAAGGAATATGTTTTGTCCAATTCCAATATGATTTCATAGGAAGTCAAAAGTCAAAAGTCAAAAATGTCAAAATTTTGTAAAAACTTCACACACCCTTAAAAGTGCTTTCTGGACCGTTTTTTGAAATTCTTTCAATTTTTTTGTCAATTACACATGTGTAAGAACTGTATGAATATACTTTTGTCCAATTTTATTATCATATTTTTTTATATATTTTTTTAAATTGTGCATAAGGATTTTTTTGTGGGCCAAATGACGTAAGAAATTTGACATGCTCAAAAATCCTGCAGAAATGCAAAATTGACTGGCCTGATGAACTCGGGATGGCCGGGCAGTGATAGTTGTTCCTTTCCATCACTCGTTGTGTTGACTTCATCATGTCCATTTTGTGATGTTTTTTCACTATATAATCATATTGCAAGTGCACGTGCATTTGCAATATGTTTCAATGTGCATTTACCATATGAAATTTGACCTTGCTCAAAAATGCAAAATTGACTGGTCTGATGAACACAGGATGGCCGAGCAGTGATAGTTGTACATTTCCATCACTCGTTGTGTTGATTTCATCATCTCCGTTAGGTGATGTTGTTTCACTATAGAATCATATTGTAAGTGCACGTGCATTTGCAATATGTTTCAATGTGCATTTACCATATGAAATTTGACCTTGCTCAAAAATGCAAAATTGACTGGTCTGATGAACACAGGATGGCCGAGCAGTGAGAGTTGTACCTTTCCATCACTCGTTGTGTTGATTTCATCATGTCCATTTGTTTATGTTTTCTCAAAAGTCACTGCATTTGCAATATGGTTCAATGGGCATACCATCACGAATTTGTCATGCTATAAAAATCCTGCAGGAATGTGGCCTGATGAACACAGGATGGCCGAGCAGTGATAGTTGTACATTTCCATCACTCGTTGTGTTGATTTCATCATGTCCATTAGGTGATGTTTTTACACTATAGAATCATATTGCAAATGCACGTGCATTGTTGTGCAACTGGTAACCCAAAAATAAAAATATGGTTGTAAATGCATTTACCGGTCATTCTGATATTAATGCTCGCTATGGGAACACAGGATGGCCGGGCAGTGATAGTTGTACATTTCCATCACTCGTTGTGTTGATTTCATCATGTCCATTAGGTGATGTTTTTACACTATAGAATCATATTGCAAGTGCGCGCGCATTTGCAATATGTTTCAATGTGCATTTACCATATGAAATTTGACATGCTCAAAAATGCAAAATTGACTGGTCTGATGGACACAGGATGGCCGAGCAGTGATAGTTGTACATTTCCATCACTCGTTGTGTTGATTTCATCATGTCCATTAGGTGATGTTTTTCACTATAGAATCATATTGCAAATGCACGTGCATTGTTGTGCAACTGGTAACCCAAAAATAAAAATATGGTTGTAAATGCATTTACCGGTCATTCTGATATTAATGCTCGATCTATGGGAACACAGGATGGCCGGGCAGTGATAGTTGTACATTTCCATCACTCGTTGTGTTGATTTCATCATGTCCATTAGGTGATGTTTTTTACACTATAGAATCATATTGCAAGTGCGCGCGCATTTGCAATATGTTTCAATGTGCATTTACCATATGAAATTTGACATGCTCAAAAATGCAAAATTGACTGGTCTGATGGACACACAGGATGGCCGAGCAGTGATAGTTGTACATTTCCATCACTCGTTGTGTTGATTTCATCATGTCCATTAGGTGATGTTTTTACACTATAGAATCATATTGCAAGTGCGCGCGCATTTGCAATATGTTTCAATGTGCATTTACCATATGAAATTTGACATGCTCAAAAATGCAAAATTGACTGGTCTGATGAACACAGGATGGCTGAGCAGTGATAGTTGTACATTTCCATCACCTGTTGTGTTGATTTCATCATGTCCATTTGTTTATGTTTTCTCAATTTTGCAAAGTCACTGTGCATTTGCAATATGGTTCAATGGGCAGGTACCATCACGAATTTGTCATGCTATAAAAATCCTGCAGGAATGTGAAATTGACTGGTCTGATGAACACAGGATGGCCGAGCAGTGATAGTTGTACATTTCCATCACTTGTTGTGTTGATTTCATCATGTCCATTAGGTGATGTTTTTTCACTATAGAATCATATTGCAAATGCACGTGCATTGTTGTGCAACTGGTAACCCAAAAATTAAAATATGGTTGTAAATGCATTTACCGGTCATTATCCATGCCCGCTATATTACTACGGCCCTCTATCTATGGGGGCAGTCCTGAGTGCTTTATGGACTGTTTAAAATATTCTGACATGGTGCATGGTGATTGAAAATAGGCACCTGGTAACCCAAAAATGAAAATATGGTTGTGAATGCATTTACCGGTCATTCTGATATTAATGCCCGCTATGGGAACACAGGATGGCCGAGCAGTGATAGTTGTACATTTCCATCACTCGTTGTGTTGATTTCATCATGTCCATTAGGTGATGTTTTTACACTATAGAATCATATTGCAAGTGCGCGCGCATTTGCAATATGTTTCAATGTGCATTTACCATATGAAATTTGAAATGCTCAAAAATGCAAAATTGACTGGTCTGATGGACACAGGATGGCCGAGCAGTGATAGTTGTACATTTCCATCACTCGTTGTGTTGATTTCATCATGTCCATTAGGTGATGTTTTTACACTATAGAATCATATTGCAAGTGCGCGCATTTGCAATATGTTTCAATGTGCATTTACCATATGAAATTTGACATGCTCAAAAATGCAAAATTGACTGGTCTGATGGACACAGGATGGCCGAGCAGTGATAGTTGTACATTTCCATCACTCGTTGTGTTGATTTCATCATGTCCATTAGGTGATGTTTTTTCACTATAGAATCATATTGCAAATGCACGTGCATTGTGTGCAACTGGTAACCCAAAAATGTGCACCCAAAATAAAATATGGTTTACCATATGATTTGACATGCATTCAAAAATGCAAAATTGACTGGTCTGATGGGAACACAGGATGGCCGGGCAGTGATAGTTGTACATTTCCATCACTCGTTGTGTTGATTTCATCATGTCCATTAGGTGATGTTTTTACACTATAGAATCATATTGCAAGTGCGCGCATTTGCAATATGTTTCAATGTGCATTTACCATATGAAATTTGACATGCTCAAAAATGCAAAATTGACTGGTCTGATGGACACAGGATGGCCGAGCAGTGATAGTTGTACATTTCCATCACTCGTTGTGTTGATTTCATCATGTCCATTAGGTGATGTTTTTACACTATAGAATCATATTGCAAGTGCGCGCGCATTTGCAATATGTTTCAATGTGCATTTACCATATGAAATTTGACATGCTCAAAAATGCAAAATTGACTGGTCTGATGAACACAGGATGGCTGAGCAGTGATAGTTGTACATTTCCATCACTCGTTGTGTTGATTTCATCATGTCCATTTGTTTATGTTTTCTCACTTTTGCAAAGTCACTGTGCATTTGCAATATGGTTCAATGGGCAGGTACCATCACGAATTTGTCATGCTATAAAAATCCTGCAGGAATGTGAAATTGACTGGCCCGATGAACTCGGGATAGCTGGGCAGTGATTCTGGTTCATCTCCATGGCTCGTTAGGGTTGATTTCAGAATGTCACTTTTGGTGATGGTCCCTCTCCGTTTAAACATATTGCTAATGTACAAAAGTCAACTAGCAAGTCAGTGTCCATCAGTCAATTAGATGTCATTTTGACACCAAACTGATACCAATTGACACCAAACCCACTTTTTCCAACTCATTTAGAAGCCAACTATCATATATGTCAGAGCAGGCCCATAATTCACAGCGCCTTTAGTTTAAAACATAATAAAAACGTAAAACACATAGTTACGTTCTAGCTGCGGGTCCAGGTCAGACATTATGTGAAGGCCTATGTGAGGCGACCCCGAATCCCGAGTTTCGGCTCGATAGGTCCTTCGGTGCCCGAGTAAAACCCTAATTGGTGCTGAAAATCCACTTTTTCCATGCCTTGCTATGGGGTCCTTGAATGAGCTATCGGACCGAAACGTTGGGGTCCGTCTCTATGGGCCGAGCCGGTTCCAATGCACCTAGTCTTGTGTCTCTGAGACTTTTCTAAATGTCGCCATTTTCGTAATGGTCAAAATGAATTGAAATCATTGCAAATGTACGAGGCTATTTCTCGGTCCGAGAACCTTCTAGAGCCACCTAACTCACCACGCACTATCGACCCGAGGTCTAGAACAGGTTTCTAAAGTTTCGGAACTCTAGGTCTGACGGTTCTTTTTAGCTCGAACAAAGCTAACTATTGGAGGCACTGTCTGTCTCTACAACCCCCAATACGTCCCTCCTTCCAAGTTGTGTGTCTGTGTGATTTAGTTTTCCTTTGAAATTTTATGGGAAAAATGACTGATTTACAGTTCATGGGGGTTGCCTAATCACACATATGAAGTTTTGGACAGATCTGACTTTTTAACCCCTCGAAACAGCCCCTGAGACACCAATTAAGGCACTTCCGGTTGGCACAGGAAGCTATAAGTCAACACATATCCTCACTGGGCTATGCTTTTACAGAATCCTGTGTTTTAAGTCCTTACGTTAAGAATTGACTGATTTACACAGGGTTGAATGCACTATGTCTATCAAACTGCAGGCAGGTAATGGAAAAACACTTTTAGGGTGATTTTAACCACTTCCGGTTGGTCCAGGAAGCTTAGAATCAACACAGGTAGACCTCATACTGGCCTGATGGACTGTCATCAAAGACAGGTTCATACGGCATTCATAACCCATATAGACTTCAGGTTGAATTTAGGGGTTCAGGCAATGTATTCCTATGGGGAGAGAAGTCAATGCAAACTCTTTGAAGTAAACACCTTCTTTTAACTATTAAGGGTTAATGCCACACGGTCAAGGTTAGGCTTGCACGGATCGGAAGGACCTTAGGAACGTACCTGAGGTCGAATTGTGCTTCTCACCCTAACGGTTCTCTCACTGTCACCCAAAAGCAAATGACGTTGTGGGGCAGGCTTCATTTTGGGCCTACTTTTCTAATGGTCGCTGCGCTCAGACCGAGCGAGCTACGGTCAAGCGGGATATCTCGTTGAACTCGGCACGGCCTAGAGATTATGTTTATGCCATTGCCTGCTCTCTGTGTCTTTGAGAACCGCACTTTTCACTCCATCCTTGCTGTGTGTGCGTGTGAGAGCTTTTCTTTGACATCTGTTGGGAGAAATGACTGATTTACAGTTCATGAGGGTTACCTAGTCACACATATGAAGTTTTGAAAAGATCTGACCTTTTTAACCCTTGGAAACTGCCACTGTGACATCATTAAAGGCACTTCCGGTTGGCACAGGAAGCTATAAGTAAACCCATGTCTTGATTGACATAGAAACTTACAGAATCCTGAGTTTTAAGTCCTTACGTTAAGAATTGACTGATTTACACAGGGTTGAATGCACTATGTCTATCAAACTGCAGGCAGGTAATGGAAAAACACTTTTAGGGTGATTTTAACCACTTCCGGTTGGTCCAGGAAGCCTAGAATCAACACAGGTAGACCTCATACTGGCCTGATGGACTGTTACCAAAGACAGGTTCATACGGCATTCATAACCCATATAGACTTCAGGTTGAATTTAGGGGTAAAGGCAATGTATTCCTATGGGGAGAGAAATCAATGCAAACTATTTGAAGTAAACACCTTCTTTTAACTATTAAGGGTTAATGCCACACGGTCAACGTTAGGCTTGCACGGATCGGAAGGACCTTAGGAACGTACCTGAGGTCGAATTGTGCTTCTCACCCTAACGGTTCTCTCACTGTCACCCAAAAGCAAATGACGTTGTGGGGCAGGCTTCATTTTGGGCCTACTTTTCTAATGGTCGCTGCGCTCAGACCGAGCGAGCTACGGTCAAGCGGGATATCTCGTTGAACTCGGCACGGCCTAGACATTATGTTTATGCCATTGCCTGCTCTCTGTGTCTTTAAGAACCACACTTTTTCACTCCATCCTTGCTGTGTGTGCGTGTGAGAGCTTTTCTTTGACATCTGCTGGGAGAAATGACTGATTTACAGTTTAGGAGGGTTACCTGGTCACACATATGAAGTTTTGGAGAGATGTGACTTTTCTAACCCTTCAAAACAGACAGTGTGACCCAATTAAAGGCACTTCCGGTTGGCACAGGAAGCTATAAGTAAACACATGTCTTGATTGACATAGCCACTTACAGAATCCTGAGTTTTAAGTCTTTAAGTTAAGAATTGACTGATCTACACAGGGTTGAATGCACTATGTCTATCAAACTGCATGCAGTGTATGGATCAACACTGATAAGGTGATTTCAACCACTTCCGGTTGCTTCAGGAAGCTTATAATTGGCACAGGTAGACCTCATAGTGGTCTGATGGACTGTCATAGAAGACAGGTTCATAAGTCATTCATAACCCACATAGGCTTCAGGTTGAATTTAGGGGTGCAGGCAATGTATTCCTATGGGGAGAGAAGTCAATGCAAACTCTTTGAAGTAAACACCTTATTTTAACTATTAAGGGTTAATGCCACATGGTCAAGGTTAGGCTTGCACGGATCGGGAGGACCTCAGGAACGTACCTGAGGTCGAATTGTGCTTCTCACCCTAACGGTTCTCTCACTGTCACCCAAAAGCAAATGACATTGAGGGCCAGGCTTCCTTTTGCGCCTTCTTTTTTTCAAGGTCGCTGCACTCAGAGCGAGCTACGGTCAAGCGGGGCGTCTCGTTGAACTCTGCACAGCCTGGAGACTATGGTGATGCCATTTTTTGTGTTGATTTCAGAATGCCATTTTGGTGATGGTCCCTCTCCGTTTAAACATATTGCTAATGTACAAAAGTCAACTAGCAAGTCAGTGTCCACCAGTCAATTAGATGTCATTCTGACACCAAACTGATACCAATTGACACCAAACCCACTTTTTCCAACTCATTTAGAAGCCAACTATCACATATGTCAGAGCAGGCCCATAATTCACAGCGCCATTAGTTTAAAACATAATAAAAACGTAAAACACATAGTTACGTTCTAGCTGCGGGTCCAGGTCAGACATTATGTGAAGGCCTATGTGAGGCGACCCCGAATCCCGAGTTTCGGCTCGATAGGTCCTTCGGTGCCCGAGTAAAACCCTAATTGGTGCTGAAAATCCACTTTTTCCATGCCTTGCTATGGGGTCCTTGAATGAGCTATCGGACCGAAACGTTGGGGTCCGTCTCTATGGCCCGAGCCGGTTTCAATGCACCTAGTCTTGTGTCTCTGAGACTTTTCTAAATGTCGCCATTTTCGTAATGGTCAAAATGAATTGAAGACATTGCAAATGTACGAGGCTATTTCTCGGTCCGAGAACCTTCTAGAGCCACCTAACTCACCACGCACTATCGACCCGAGGCCTAGAACAGGTTTCTAAAGTTTCGGAACTCTAGGTCTGACGGTTCTTTTTTAGCTCGAACAAAGCTAACTATTGGAGGCACTGTCTGTCTCTACAACCCCCAATACGTCCCTCCTTCCAAGTTGTGTGTCTGTGTGATTTAGTTTTCCTTTGAAATTTTATGGGAAAAATGACTGATTTACAGTTCATGGGGGTTGCCTAATCACACATATGAAGTTTTGGACAGATCTGACTTTTTTAACCCCTCGAAACAGCCCCTGAGACACCAATTAAGGCACTTCCGGTTGTCACAGGAAGCTATAAGTCAACACATATCCTCACTGGGCTATGCTTTTACAGAATCCTGAGTTTTAAGTCCTTACGTTAAGAATTGACTGATTTACACAGGGTTGAATGCACTATGTCTATCAAACTGCAGGCAGGTAATGGAAAAACACTTTTAGGGTGATTTTAACCACTTCCGGTTGGTCCAGGAAGCTTAGAATCAACACAGGTAGACCTCATACTGGCCTGATGGACTGTTACCAAAGACAGGTTCATACGGCATTCATAACCCATATAGACTTCAGGTTGAATTTAGGGGTAAAGGCAATGTATTCCTATGGGGAGAGAAATCAATGCAAACTTTTTGAAGTAAACACCATCTTTTAACTATTAAGGGTTAATGCCACACTGTCAACGTTAGGCTTGCACGGATCGGAAGGACCTTAGGAACATACCTGAGGTCGAATTGTGCTTCTCACCCTAACGGTTCTCTCACTGTCACCCAAAAGCAAATGACGTTGTGGGGCAGGCTTCATTTTGGGCCTACTTTTCTAATGGTCGCTGCGCTCAGACCGAGCGAGCTACGGTCAAGCGGGATATCTCGTTGAACTCGGCACGGCCTAGACATTATGTTTATGCCATTGCCTGCTCTCTGTGTCTTTAAGAACCACACTTTTCACTCCATCCTTGCTGTGTGTGCGTGTGAGAGCTTTTCTTTGACATCTGCTGGGAGAAATGACTGATTTACAGTTCATGAGGGTTACCTAGTCACACATATGAAGTTTTGAAAAGATCTGACCTTTTTAACCCATGGAAACTGCCACTGTGACACCATTAAAGGCACTTCCGGTTGGCACAGGAAGCTATAAATAAACTCATATCATGATTGGGGTATGCCTTTACAGAATCCCGAGTTTTAAGTCTTTACGTTAAGAACTGAGTTATTTACGGAGGGTTTAGTGAGTGTGTGTTATTTCAGAAAATCATAGAAAATCACAGAAATCTCGCAGAGCTCCGCAGCACACTTTAAAAAGATTCGTAAGAACAACCTGCAACTGGATCTGTAACCGTTGAAAAAAAAAACACCTATCCGTGAACATCACCAAGGTGTCGTTGTACGATTTCTCTTAAATGACGATAGATAAATGGCTGGTTCTTTTTTTTATTGACACCGGAGGCTCCTTGACTTTGACGTGAAGTGGAAAAATAATTTCTCTATTTTCATTTTGGACCTTTAATCCCAGATAAATGGCCATAACTCAAAAACCGTTGAGGCCTAGACGCCATCTTGTTCGGGGCCAACTGCCCATTATGCCGCCCCTACGCTCACCGAGTTTCGGCTTCTAAATATTTTCAGTTTTCGAGATAAGGCCCCGTCGTGAATCGTGATGTTTTGTAGCAATAGCCATATGATTGCTTATGCCCTCTTGTGGGAATTTCCGGGACATGGGAAAAATGACATAAATCTTATTATTTTTGTAAAACGGAAACCGAATGTCCGACAACGTTCATTTGATGACTTCCTGGTAGGTCCGGCCCTGCCGCTCGGCCCGACGCCGTCCGCGAATTTTACAAACGATTTCGGACGTCTAGTAAGGGACCGTACATTTGCAATATGGACTTTCTCACTAACCATACAGGTACTGCCGA
>NW_026279211.1:0-4970 GCF_023373465.1 Oncorhynchus keta | reverse complement strand
TCTCTCACTGTTCTATATGTGTTGGGATTCTCTCACTGTTCTATATGTGTTGGGATTCTCTCACTGTTCTATATGTGTTGGGATTCTCTCACTGTTCTATATGTGTTGGGATTCTCTCACTGTTCTATATGTGTTGAGATTCTCACACTCTTCTATACGTTTTGGGATTTAATACTGTTCTATATGTGTTGAGATTCTCACACTCTTCTATACGTTTTGGGATTTAATAATGTTCTACATGTGTTGGGATTTGGTGCTGTTCTACATGTGTTGGGATTTAATACTGTTCTACATGTGTTGGGATTTAATACTGTTCTACGTGTGTTGGGATTTGGTACTGTTCTATATGTGTTGGTATTTAATACTGTTCTCTATAGGTTGGGATTTGGTGCTGTTCTATATGTGTTGGTATTTAATACTGTTCTATATGTGTTGGGATTTGATACTGTTCTATATGTGTTGGGATTTGATACTGTTCTATATGTGTTGGGATTTGATACTGTTCTATATGTGTTGGTATTTAATACTGTTCTCTATAGGTTGGGATTTGGTACTGTTCTATATGTGTTGGTATTTAATACTGTTCTCTATAGGTTGGGATTTAATACTGTTCTATATGTGTTGGTATTTAATACTGTTCTATATGTGTTGGTATTTAATACTGTTCTCTATGTGTTGGTATTTAATACTGTTCTATATGTGTTGGTATTTAATACTGTTCTATATGTGTTGGTATTTAATACTGTTCTCTATAGGTTGGGATTTAATACTGTTCTCTATGTGTTGGGATTTGGTACTGTTCTATATGTGTTGGTATTTGGTACTGTTCTATATGTGTTGGTATTTAATACTGTTCTCTATGTGTTGGTATTTAATACTGTTCTATATGTGTTGGTATTTAATACTGTTCTATATGTGTTGGTATTTGGTACTGTTCTATATGTGTTGGTATTTAATACTGTTCTCTATGTGTTGGTATTTAATACTGTTCTATATGTGTTGGTATTTAATACTGTTCTATATGTGTTGGTATTTAATACTGTTCTCTATAGGTTGGGATTTAATACTGTTCTCTATGTGTTGGGATTTGGTACTGTTCTATATGTGTTGGTATTTGGTACTGTTCTATATGTGTTGGTATTTAATACTGTTCTATATGTGTTGGTATTTAATACGGTTCTATATGTGTTGGTATTTAATACTGTTCTATATGTGTTGGTATTTAATACTGTTCTATATGTGTTGGGATTTGGTACTGTTCTATATGTGTTGGGATTTAATACTGTTCTACATGTGTTGGTATTTAATACTGTTCTATATGTGTTGGTATTTGGTACTGTTCTATATGTGTTGGTATTTAATACTGTTCTACATGTGTTGGGATTTAATACTGTTCTATATGTGTTGGTATTTAATACTGTTCTACATGTGTTGGGATTTGGTACTGTTCTATATGTGTTGGGATTTGGTACTGTTCTACATGTGTTGGTATTTAGTACTGTTCTATATGTGTTGGTATTTGGTATTGTTCTATATGTGTTGGTATTTAATACTGTTCTATATGTGTTGGTATTTAATACTGTTCTATATGTGTTGGGATTTGGTACTGTTCTATATGTGTTGGTATTTAATACTGTTCTACATGTGTTGGGATTTGGTACTGTTCTATATGTGTTGGGATTTGGTACTGTTCTACATGTGTTGGTATTTAATACTGTTCTATATGTGTTGGTATTTAGGTATTGTTCTATATGTGTTGGTATTTGGTATTGTTCTATATGTGTTGGTATTTAATACTGTTCTATATGTGTTAGTATTTAATACTGTTCTATATGTGTTGGGATTTGGTACTGTTCTATATGTGTTGGGATTTAATACTGTTCTATATGTGTTGGGATTTGGTACTGTTCTATATGTATTGGTATTTAATACTGTTCTACATGTGTTTTTATGTAATACTCTTCTATATGTGTTGGGATTTGATACTGTTCTATATGTGTTGGGATTTGATACTGTTCTATATGTGTTGGGATTTAATACTGTTCTACATGTGTTGGTATTTAATACTGTTCTATATGTGTTGTTATTTAATACTGTTCTATATGTGTTGGTATTTAATACTGTTCTACATGTGTTGTTATTTAATACTGTTCTATATGTGTTGTTATTTAATAATGTTCTACATGTGTTGGTATTTAATACTGTTCTATATGTGTTGGTATTTAATACTGTTCTACATGTGTTGGGATTTGGTACTGTTCTATATGTGTTGGTATTTAATACTGTTCTACATGTGTTGGGATTTGGTACTGTTCTATATGTGTTGGTATTTAATACTGTTCTCTATGTGTTGGTATTTAATACTGTTCTATATGTGTTGGTATTTAATACTGTTCTATATGTGTTGGTATTTAATACTGTTCTCTATAGGTTGGGATTTAATACTGTTCTCTATGTGTTGGGATTTGGTACTGTTCTATATGTGTTGGTATTTGGTACTGTTCTATATGTGTTGGTATTTAATACTGTTCTCTATGTGTTGGTATTTAATACTGTTCTATATGTGTTGGTATTTAATACTGTTCTATATGTGTTGGTATTTGGTACTGTTCTATATGTGTTGGTATTTAATACTGTTCTCTATGTGTTGGTATTTAATACTGTTCTATATGTGTTGGTATTTAATACTGTTCTATATGTGTTGGTATTTAATACTGTTCTCTATAGGTTGGGATTTAATACTGTTCTCTATGTGTTGGGATTTGGTACTGTTCTATATGTGTTGGTATTTGGTACTGTTCTATATGTGTTGGTATTTAATACTGTTCTATATGTGTTGGTATTTAATACGGTTCTATATGTGTTGGTATTTAATACTGTTCTATATGTGTTGGTATTTAATACTGTTCTATATGTGTTGGGATTTGGTACTGTTCTATATGTGTTGGGATTTAATACTGTTCTACATGTGTTGGTATTTAATACTGTTCTATATGTGTTGGTATTTGGTACTGTTCTATATGTGTTGGTATTTAATACTGTTCTACATGTGTTGGGATTTAATACTGTTCTATATGTGTTGGTATTTAATACTGTTCTACATGTGTTGGGATTTGGTACTGTTCTATATGTGTTGGGATTTGGTACTGTTCTACATGTGTTGGTATTTAGTACTGTTCTATATGTGTTGGTATTTGGTATTGTTCTATATGTGTTGGTATTTAATACTGTTCTATATGTGTTGGTATTTAATACTGTTCTATATGTGTTGGGATTTGGTACTGTTCTATATGTGTTGGTATTTAATACTGTTCTACATGTGTTGGGATTTGGTACTGTTCTATATGTGTTGGGATTTGGTACTGTTCTACATGTGTTGGTATTTAATACTGTTCTATATGTGTTGGTATTTGGTATTGTTCTATATGTGTTGGTATTTGGTATTGTTCTATATGTGTTGGTATTTAATACTGTTCTATATGTGTTAGTATTTAATACTGTTCTATATGTGTTGGGATTTGGTACTGTTCTATATGTGTTGGGATTTAATACTGTTCTATATGTGTTGGGATTTGGTACTGTTCTATATGTATTGGTATTTAATACTGTTCTACATGTGTTTTTATGTAATACTCTTCTATATGTGTTGGGATTTGATACTGTTCTATATGTGTTGGGATTTGATACTGTTCTATATGTGTTGGGATTTAATACTGTTCTACATGTGTTGGTATTTAATACTGTTCTATATGTGTTGTTATTTAATACTGTTCTATATGTGTTGGTTTTTAATACTGTTCTACATGTGTTGTTATTTAATACTGTTCTATATGTGTTGTTATTTAATAATGTTCTACATGTGTTGGTATTTAATACTGTTCTATATGTGTTGGTATTTAATACTGTTCTACATGTGTTGGGATTTGGTACTGTTCTATATGTGTTGGTATTTAATACTGTTCTACATGTGTTGGGATTTGGTACTGTTCTATATGTGTTGGTATTTAATACTGTTCTACATGTGTTGGGATTTGGTACTGTTCTATATGTGTTGGTATTTAATACTGTTCTATATGTGTTGGTATTTAATACTGTTCTATATGTGTTGGTATTTAATACTGTTCTACATGTGTTGGGATTTGGTACTGTTCTACATGTGTTGGGATTTAATACTGTTCTATATGTGTTGGGATTTGGTACTGTTCTATATGTGTTGGTATTTAATACTGTTCTATATGTGTTGGTATTTAATACTGTTCTGCATGTGTTGGTATTTAATACTGTTCTATATGTGTTGGTATTTGATACTGTTCTATATGTGTTGGTATTTGATTCTGTTCTATATGTGTTGGGATTTGGTACTGTTCTATATGTGTTGGTATTTGATACTGTTCTATATGTGTTGGGATTTGGTACTGTTCTATATGTGTTGGTATTTGATACTGTTCTATATGTGTTGGTATTTAATACTGTTCTATATGTGTTGGTATTTAATACTGTTCTATATGTGTTGGGATTTGGTACTGTTCTATATGTGTTGGGATTTAATACTGTTCTATATGTGTTGGGATTTGATACTGTTCTATATGTGTTGGGATTTGATACTGTTCTATATGTGTTGGGATTCTCGGTCACTGTTCTATATGTGTTGGGATTCTCTCACTGTTCTATATGTGTTGGGCATTCTAATCACTGTTCTATATGTGTTGGGATTCTGATCACTGTTCTATATGTGTTGGGATTCTACTCACTGTTCTATATGTGTTGGGATTCTCTCACTGTTCTATATGTGTTGGGATTCTCTCACTGTTCTATATGTGTTGGGTATTCTCATCACTGTTCTATATGTGTTGGGATTCTGCTCACTGTTCTATATGTGTTGGGATTCTCATACTGTTCTATATGTGTTGGGATTCTCTCACTGTTCTATATGTGTTGGGATTCTCTCACTGTTCTATATGTGTTGGGAT
>NW_026279210.1:0-2160 GCF_023373465.1 Oncorhynchus keta | reverse complement strand
ACTAGGGTGAGGAGCAGTCATACATGGCCATCGGGACACTGATCATGAGGACACTAGGGTGAGCAGCAGTCATACATGGCCATCGGGACACCTGATCATGGGGACACTAGGGTGAGGAGCAGTCATACATGGCCATCGGGACACTGATCATGAGGACACTAGGGTGAGGAGCAGTACATGGCCATCAGGACACTGATCATGAGGACACTAGGGTGAGCAGCAGTCATACATGGCCATCGGGACACTGATCATGAGGACACTAGGGTGAGGAGCAGTCATACATGGCCATCGGGACACTGATCATGAGGACACTAGGGTGAGGAGCAGTCATACATGGCCATCGGGACACTGATCATGAGGACACTAGGGTGAGCAGCAGTCATACATGGCCATCGGGACACTGATCATGAGGACACTAGGGTGAGAGCAGTCATACATGGCCATCGGGACACTGATCATGAGGACACTAGGGTGAGGAGCAGTCATACATGGCCATCGGGACACTGATCATGAGGACACTAGGGTGAGGAGCAGTACATGGCCATCGGGACACTGATCATGAGGACACTAGGGTGAGGAGCAGTCATACATGGCCATCAGGACACTGATCATGAGGACACTAGGGTGAGGAGCAGTCATACATGGCCATCGGGACACTGATCATGAGGACACTAGGGTGAGGAGCAGTCATACATGGCCATCGGGACACTGATCATGAGGACACTAGGGTGAGGAGCAGTCATACATGGCCATCGGGACACTGATCATGAGGACACTAGGGTGAGGAGCAGTCATACATGGCCATCGGGACACTGATCATGAGGACACTAGGGTGAGGAGCAGTCATACATGGCCATCGGGACACTGATCATGAGGACACTAGGGTGAGGAGCAGTCATACATGGCCATCAGGACACTGATCATGAGGACACTAGGGTGAGGAGCAGTCATACATGGCCATCGGGACACTGATCATGAGGACACTAGGGTGAGGAGCAGTCATACATGGCCATCGGGACACTGATCATGAGGACACTAGGGTGAGGAGCAGTCATACATGGCCATCGGGACACTGATCATGAGGACACTAGGGTGAGGAGCAGTACATGGCCATCGGGACACTGATCATGAGGACACTAGGGTGAGGAGCAGTCATACATGGCCATCGGGACACTGATCATGAGGACACTAGGGTGAGGAGCAGTCATACATGGCCATCGGGACACTGATCATGAGGACACTAGGGTGAGGAGCAGTGATACATGGCCATCGGGACACTGATCATGAGGACACTAGGGTGAGGAGCAGTCATACATGGCCATCGGGACACTGATCATGAGGACACTAGGGTGAGGAGCAGTACATGGCCATCGGGACACTGATCATGAGGACACTAGGGTGAGGAGCAGTCACATGGCCATCGGGACACTGATCATGAGGACACTAGGGTGAGGAGCAGTCACATGGCCATCGGGACACTGATCATGAGGACACTAGGGTGAGGAGCAGTCATACATGGCCATCGGGACACTGATCATGAGGACACTAGGGTGAGGAGCAGTCATACATGGCCATCGGGACACTGATCATGAGGACACTAGGGTGAGAGAGCAGTACATGGCCATCGGGACACTGATCATGAGGACACTAGGGTGAGGAGCAGTCATACATGGCCATCGGGACACTGATCATGAGGACACTAGGGTGAGGAGCAGTCATACATGGCCATCGGGACACTGATCATGAGGACACTAGGGTGAGGAGCAGATACATGGCCATCGGGACACTGATCATGAGGACACTAGGGTGAGGAGCAGTACATGGCCATCGGGACACTGATCATGAGGACACTAGGGTGAGGAGCAGTCATACATGGCCATCGGGACACTGATCATGGGGACACTAGGGTGAGGAGCAGTCATACATGGCCATCAGGACACTGATCATGAGGACACTAGGGTGAGGAGCAGTACATGGCCATCGGGACACTGATCATGGGGACACTAGGGTGAGGAGCAGTCATACATGGCCATCGGGACACTGATCATGGGGACACTAGGGTGAGGAGCAGTCATACATGGCCATCGGGACACTGATCATGGGGACACTAGGGTGAGGAGCAGTCATACACATGGCCATCGGGACACTGATCATGAGGAC
>NW_026279209.1:0-1806 GCF_023373465.1 Oncorhynchus keta | reverse complement strand
TGGTCTGTCATATTAGAATAGAGACAGTAGATCTGGCTGGTGTGTCATAATAGAATAGAGACAGTAGATATAGCTTTTCTGACATAATATAATAGAGACAGTAGATCTAGCTGGTCTGTCATAATACAATAGACATTAGATATAGCTGGTCTGTCATAATATAATAGAGATAGTAGATCTTCCTGGTCTTTCAAATTAGAATAGATGCAGTAGATCTAGTTGGTCTGTCATAATATAATAGAGATAGTAGATCTACCTGGTCTGTCAAATTATAATAGAGACAGTAGATCTAGCTGGTCTGTCATAATATAATAGAGACAGTAGATCTAGCTGGTCTGTCACTTATAATAGAGACAGTAGATCTAGCTGGTCTGTCATAACATAATAGAGCTAAAGTAGATCTAGCTGGTGGCGTGTCATAATAGAATAGAGACAGTAGATATAGCTGGTCTGACATAATACAATAGAGACAGTAGCTTAGCTGGTCCGTCATTATATAATATAGACAGTAGATCTAGCTGGTCTGTCATATTATAATAGAGACAGGATCTTGCTGTTCTGTTATAATATAATAGAGATAGTAGATCTTAGCTGGTCTGTCATAATACAATAGAGACAGTAGATATAGCTGGTCTGTCATAATATAATAGAGACAGTAGATCTAGCTGGTCTGTCATAATACAATAGAGACAGTAGATTAACCTGTTCTGTCATAGTATAATAGAGACATAGAGACAGTAGATCTAGCTGGTCTGTCATAATATAATAGACAGTAGATCGAGCTGGTCTGTCATATTAGAATAGAGACAGTAGATCTGGCTGGTGTGTCATAATAGAATAGAGACAGTAGATATAGCTTTTCTGACATAATATAATAGAGACAGTAGATCTAGCTGGTCTGTCATAATACAATAGAGACATTAGATATAGCTGGTCTGTCATAATATAATAGAGATAGTAGATCTTCCTGGTCTTTCAAATTAGAATAGATGCAGTAGATCTAGCTGGTCTGTCATAATATAATAGAGATAGTAGATCTACCTGGTCTGTCAAATTATAATAGAGACAGTAGATCTAGCTGGTCTGTCATAATATAATAGAGACAGTAGATCTAGCTGGTCTGTCAAATTATAATAGAGACAGTAGATCTAGCTGGTCTGTCATAACATAATAGAGACAGTAGATCTAGCTGGTGTGTCATAATAGAATAGAGACAGTAGATATAGCTGGTCTGACATAATACAATAGAGACAGTAGCTTAGCTGGTCCGTCATTATATAATATAGACAGTAGATCTAGCTGGTCTGTCATATTATAATAGAGACAGTAGATCTTGCTGTTCTGTTATAATATAATAGAGATAGTAGATCTAGCTGGTCTGTCATAATACAATAGAGACAGTAGATATAGCTGGTCTGTCATAATATAATAGAGACAGTAGATCTAGCTGGTCTGTCACAATACAATAGAGACAGTAGATTAACCTGTTCTGTCATAATATAATAGAGACAGTAGATCTAGCTGGTCTGTCATAATATAATAGAGACAGTAGATCTAGCTGGTCTGTCATAATATAATAGAGACAGTAGATCTAGCTGGTCTGTCATAGTACAATAGATACAGTAGATCTAGCTGGTCTGTCATAATATAATAGAGACATAGAGACAGTAGATCTAGCTTGTCTGTCATATTATAATAGAGACAGTAGATCTAGCTGATCTGTCATAATACAATAGAGACAGTAGATCTTGCTGTTCTGTCATATTATAATAGAGACAGTAGATCCAGCTGTTCTGTCAAAATATA
>NW_026279208.1:0-1567 GCF_023373465.1 Oncorhynchus keta | reverse complement strand
TAGACAGAAACTAAAACAGGAAACTCCCATGCTCAGGTCTGTTCAACGCTGGTCGACCAATCGGATTCCACACTTCAAGATTGCTTCAATCACGTGGACTGGGATATGTTCCGGATAGCCTCAGACGACAACATTGATGTATACGCTGACTCGGTGAGCGAATTTATTAGCAAGTGCATCGTGATGTTGTACCCATGATGACTATTAAAACCTTCCCTAACCAGAAACTGTGGATTTATGGCAGCATTCGGGCAAAACTGAACGTGCGAACCACTGCTTTTAATCATGGCAAGGCAACCAGAAACATGACCGAATACAAACAGTGTAGCTATTCCCTCTGCAAGGCAATCAAACAAGCTGAAGCGTCAGTATAGAGACAAAGTGGAGTTGCAATTCAATGGCAGGGTCTACAGTCAATCATGGATTACAAAAGGACACTGGCCCCATCGCGGAAACTGATGTCTTGCTCCCAGACAAATTAAACAACTTCTTTGCACGCTTTGAGGACAAAACAGTGCCACTGGCACAGGTCCACTACCAACACCTGCTGGCTCTCCTTCAACTTGGCAAACCACAGCCAAACATTTGCACGCAGCAACCTCGGCAAGGCTGCTGGTCCAGATGGCATCTCTAGCCACGCCCTCAGAGCATGCGCAACCCAGCTGGCTGGTGTGTTTATGGACATATTCAAACAATCCTTATCCCAGTCTGCTGTGCCCACATGCTTCAGGAGGGCCACCATTGTTCCTGTTCCCAAGAAAGCTAAGGTAACTGAGTTAAAT
The DNA here is from genome assembly GCF_023373465.1 of Oncorhynchus keta. Taxonomy (NCBI): domain Eukaryota; kingdom Metazoa; phylum Chordata; class Actinopteri; order Salmoniformes; family Salmonidae; genus Oncorhynchus; species Oncorhynchus keta. The sequence goes on along the minus strand of NW_026279208.1, from coordinate 785 downwards.
GACTATCTCACCGTAGCACTCATTTCTGTCATCATGAAGTGCTTAGAGAGATACGGATCATATCACCTCCACCCAACCTGATACCCTAGACCCACTTCAATTTGCTTACCGCCCAATAGGTCCACAGACACTGCAATCGCCATAACACTGCACACTGCCCTATCCCATCTGGACAAGAGGAATACCGATGTAAGAATGCTGTTCATTGACTACAGCTCAGCATTTAACACCATTGTACCCTCCAAACTCATCATAAAGCTCGAGATCCTGGGTCTCGACCCCACCCTGTGCAACTAGGTCCTGGACTTTCTGACGGGCCGCAACCAGGTGGTGAGGGTAGGGAACAACATCCTTACCCCGCTGTTCCTCAACACTGGGCGCCCACAAGGGTGCATTCTCAGCCCTCTCCTGTACTCCCTGTTCACCCATGACTGTGTGACCATGCAAGTTTGCAGACAACACTACAGTGGTAGGCTTGATTACCAACAACGACGAGACAGCCTACAGGGAGGAGTGTCAGGAAAATAACCTCATACTCAACGTCAACAAAACAAAGGACATGATCGTGGACTTTAGGAAACAGCAGAGGGAGAATCCCCCTATCCACATCGAAGGGACAGCAATGGAGAAGGTGGAAAGTTTTAAGTTCCTCGGCGTACACTTCACAGACAAACTGAAATGGTCCACCCACACAGACAGTGTGGTGAAGAAGGTGCAATAGTGCCTCTTCAACCCCAGGAGGCTGAAGAAATTTGGCTTGTCACCGAAAACCCTCACAAACTTTT
>NW_026279207.1:0-27500 GCF_023373465.1 Oncorhynchus keta | reverse complement strand
TGATAGATGTGGAGGGTCAACACCTTTAGTTGTCTTGATAGATGTGGAGGGTCAACACCTTTAGTTGTCTTGATAGATGTGGAGGGTCAACACCTTTAGTTGGCACACCCTTAATCTGATTGCCCTGGTTTCGTTTTGCTCCACTTTTAGGTTTACTTCCTGTCTTTAAATTGTGTGGTTTTTCCTTCTCTTTGTCTCTTCTTGGGTAAATGTAGTGGACACTCATGGTGGGTGTCTTTTAGGTCCCAGTTGTTGTTGCTAGTCAACCTCCAGTGGACCCCCCATGAGTGTCTTTCAGAACCCCTCCTAAAACCCCACCTGTTTGGTTCTGGTTGTTGTCAGTGACTCTTTGTTAGTTGATATTTCTCTTTCAGAACCCCTCCTAAAACCCCACCTGTTTGGTTCTGGTCGTTGTCAGTGACTCTTTGTTAGTTGTCCTTTCTCTTTCAGAACCCCTCCTAAAACCCCACCTGTTTGGTTCTGGTTGTTGTCAGTGACTCTTTGTTAGTTGATATTTCTCTTTCAGAACCCCTCCTAAAACCCCACCTGTTTGGTTCTGGTTGTTGTCAGTGACTCTTTGTTAGTTGATATTTCTCTTTCAGAACCCCTCCTAAAACCCCACCTGTTTGGTTCTGGTTGTTGTCAGTGACTCTTTGTTAGTTGATATTTCTCTTTCAGAACCCCTCCTAAAACCCCACCTGTTTGGTTCTGGTTGTTGTCAGTGACTCTTTGTTAGTTGATATTTCTCTTTCAGAACCCTCCTAAAACCCCACCTGTTTGGTTCTGGTCGTTGTCAGTGACTCTTTGTTAGTTGTCCTTTCTCTTTCAGAACCCCTCCTAAACCCCACCTGTTTGGTTCTGGTCGTTGTCAGTGACTCTTTGTTAGTTGATATTTCTCTTTCAGAACCCCTCCTAAAACCCCACCTGTTTGGTTCTGGTTGTTGTCAGTGACTCTTTGTTAGTTGATATTTCTCTTTCAGAACCCTCCTAAAACCCCACCTGTTTGGTTCTGGTTGTTGTCAGTGACTCTTTGTTAGTTGATATTTCTCTTTCAGAACCCCTCCTAAAACCCCACCTGTTTGGTTCTGGTCGTTGTCAGTGACTCTTTGTTAGTTGTCCTTTCTCTTTCAGAACCCCTCCTAAAACCCCACCTGTTTGGTTCTGGTTGTTGTCAGTGACTCTTTGTTAGTTGATATTTCTCTTTCAGAACCCCTCCTAAAACCCCACCTGTTTGGTTCTGGTTGTTGTCAGTGACTCTTTGTTAGTTGTCCTTTCTCTTTCAGAACCCCTCCTAAAACCCCACCTGTTTGGTTCTGGTTGTTGTCAGTGACTCTTTGTTAGTTGATATTTCTCTTTCAGAACCCCTCCTTAAAACCCCACCTGTTTGGTTCTGGTTGTTGTCAGTGACTCTTTTTGTTAGTTGATATTTCTCTTTCAGAACCCCTCCTAAAACTGTTTTTCTAGCTGGGGAACGTAACCAGAGGCACACCGACCATCACACCTGTATGGGTCATGGACGTCCGTAGAATCAATCAGTTACCTGCTCTGGATAATGGCCAGCTCCACGCGGGTGCTCCTCTCAGAGGGGCTGTCCCGGCTGAGTTCTGAGACATCACAGACAGGAACTGGAGCAGCAGCTTGGTACTCTCTGTCTTCCCTGCTCCTGACTCTCCACTAGAGACACACACATACGTCAGCTATCAATATACATGACATATGTATATGACAATATACATGACATATGACTATAGACATGACATATGACTATATACATGACATATGACTATATACATGACATATGACAATATACATGACATATGACAATATACATGACATATGACTATATACATGACATATGACTATATACATGACATATGACTATAGACATGACATATGACTATAGACATGACATATGACATGACATATGACTAGACATATGACTATAGACATGACATATGACTATAGACATGACATATGACTATAGACATGACATATGACTATAGACATGACATATGACTATAGACATGACATATGACTATAGACATGACATATGACTATAGACATGACATATGACTATAGACATGACATATGACTATAGACATGACATATGACTATAGACATGACATATGACTATAGACATGACATATGACTATATACATGACATATGACTATATACATGACATATGACTATATACATGACATATGACTATAGACATGACATATGACTATAGACATGACATATGACAATATACATGACATATGACTATATACATGACATATCACTATAGACATGACATATGACTATATACATGACATATGACAATATACATGACATATGACTATATACATGACATATGACTATAGACATGACATATGACTATAGACATGACATATGACTATAGACATGACATATGACTATAGACATGACATATGACTATAGACATGACATATCACTATATACATGACATATGACAATATACATGACATATGACAATATACATGACATATGACTATATACATGACATATGACTATATACATGACATATGACTATATACATGACATATGACTATATACATGACATATGACTATATACATGACATATGACTATATACATGACATATGACTATATACATGACATATGACAATATACATGACATATGACTATAGACATGACATGACTCTATACATGACATATGACTCTATACTGAGACAGACATACACAGATATGACTCCATACCGGAGACAGACAGATATGACTCCATACCGGAGACAGACACATATGACTCTATACTGGAGACAGACATACACAGATATGACTCCATACCGGAGACAGACAGATATGACTCTATACTGGAGACAGACAGATATGACTCTATACTGAGACAGACAGATATGACTCTATACCGGAGACAGACAGATATGACTCTATACTGGAGACAGACATACACAGATATGACTCCATACTGGAGACAGACAGATATGACTCTATACTGGAGACAGACATACACAGATATGACTCCATACTGGAGACAGACAGATATGACTCTATACTGGAGACAGACATACACAGATATGACTCCATACCGGAGACAGACAGATATGACTCTATACCGGAGACAGACACAGAGCGATGTGACTCCATACCGGAGACAGACACATATGACTCTATACTGGAGACAGACATACACAGATATGACTCCATACCGGAGACAGACACATATGACTCTATACTGGAGACAGACACAGAGCGATGTGACTCCATACCGGAGACAGACACATATGACTCTATACTGAGACAGACATACACAGATATGACTCCATACCGGAGACAGACAGATATGACTCTATACCGGAGACAGACACAGAGTGATGTGACTCCATACCGGAGACAGACAGATATGACTCTATACCGGAGACAGACACAGAGCGATATGACTCCATACCGGAGACAGACACAGAGCGATATGACTCCATACCGGAGACAGACACAGAGCGATATGACTCCATACCGGAGACAGACACAGAGCGATATGACTCCATACCGGAGACAGACACAGAGCGATATGACTCTATACCGGAGACAGACACAGAGCGATGTGACTCTATACCGGAGACAGACACAGAGCGATGTGACTCTATACCGGAGACAGACACAGAGCGATATGACTCCATACCGGAGACAGACACAGAGCGATGTGACTCTATACCGGAGACAGACACAGAGCGATGTGACTCTATACCGGAGACAGACACAGAGCGATGTGACTCTATACCGGAGACAGACACAGAGCGATGTGACTCTATACCGGAGACAGACACAGAGCGATATGACTCCATACTGAGACAGACAGATATGACTCTATACCGGAGACAGACACAGAGCGATATGACTCTATACCGGAGACAGACACAGAGCGATGTGACTCTATACCGGAGACAGACACAGAGCGACATGACTCTATACCGGAGACAGACACAGAGCGACGTGACTCTATACCGGAGACAGACACAGAGCGACATGACTCTATACCGGAGACAGACACAGAGCGACGTGACTCTATACCGGAGACAGACACAGAGCGACATGACTCCATACCGGAGACAGACACAGAGCGACATGACTCTATACCGGAGACAGACACAGAGCGACGTGACTCTATACCGGAGACAGACACAGAGCGACATGACTCTATACCGGAGACAGACACAGAGCGACGTGACTCTATACCGGAGACAGACACAGAGCGACGTGACTCTATACCGGAGACAGACAGAGCGATATGACTCTATACTGAGACAGACACAGAGCGACGTGACTCTATACCGGAGACAGACACAGAGCGACATGACTCCATACCGGAGACAGACACAGAGCGACATGACTCTATACCGGAGACAGACACAGAGCGACATGACTCCATACCGGAGACAGACACAGAGCGACATGACTCTATACCGGAGACAGACACAGAGCGACATGACTCCATACCGGAGACAGACACAGAGCGACATGACTCTATACCGGAGACAGACACAGAGCGACATGACTCCATACTGGAGACAGACACAGAGCGATATGACTCCATACTGGAGACAGACACAGAGCGACATGACTCCATACCGGAGACAGACACAGAGCGACATGACTCTATACCGGAGACAGACACAGAGCGACATGACTCCATACTGGAGACAGACACAGAGCGATGTGACTCTATACCGGAGACAGACACAGAGCGATGTGACTCTATACCGGAGACAGACACAGAGCGACATGACTCTATACCGGAGACAGACACAGAGCGATGTGACTCTATACCGGAGACAGACACAGAGCGATGTGACTCTATACCGGAGACAGACACAGAGCGACGTGACTCTATACCGGAGACAGACACAGAGCGATGTGACTCTATACCGGAGACAGACAGAGCGATGTGACTCCATACCGGAGACAGACACAGAGCGATGTGACTCCATACCGGAGACAGACACAGAGCGATGTGACTCCATACCGGAGACAGACACAGAGCGATATGACTCCATACCGGAGACAGACACAGAGCGATGTGACTCTATACCGGAGACAGACACAGAGCGATGTGACTCTACACCGGAGACAGACACAGAGCGATGTGACTCTATACCGGAGACAGACACAGAGCGATGTGACTCTACACCGGAGACAGACACAGAGCGATATGACTCCATACCGGAGACAGACACAGAGCATTTGGAAAGTGTTCAGACTCCTTGACCAATTCCACGTTTTGCTATGTTACAGCCTTGTTCTAAAATGACAAAACAAAAACAGGTTTTTAGAAATGTTTAAAAATGTATTAAAGATAAGAATCAGAAAGCTTATTTACATAATTATTCAGACCCTTTGCTATGAGAAATTGCTATGAGAAATTGAGCTCAGGTGCATCCTGTTTCCATTGATCATCCTTGAGATGTTTCTACAATGAGATTGGAGTCGAACTGTGGTAAATTCTATTGATTGGACATGATTTGGAAAGGCAGTTGACAGTGCATGTCAGAGCAAAAACCAAGACATGAGGTCGAAGGAATTGTCCACAGAGCTTAGAGACAGGATTGTGTCGAGGCACAGATCTGCGGAAGGGAAATAAAAATATGTCTGCAGTATTGAAGGTCCCGAAGGACACAGTGGCCTCCATCTTTCTTAAATGGAAGAAGTTTGGAACCACCAAGACTCTTCCTAGAGCTGGCCGCCCGGGAGAAAGGCCTTGGTCAGGGAGGTGAACAAGAACCTGATGGTCACTGACAGAGCTCCAGAGTTCCTCTGTGGAGATGGGGAGCCTTCCAGAAGGACAACCATCTCTGAAGCACTCCACAAATCAGGCCTTTATGGTAGAGTGGCCAAACTCCTCAGTAAAAGGCACATAACAGCCCGCTTGGAGTTTGCCAAAACGCACCCGAAGGTGGTCTCTGGACCCAATGGTCACTCTGACAGAACTCCAGAGTTCCTCTGTGGAGATGGGTGAACCTTCCAGAAGGACAACCATCTCTGAAGCACTCCACAAATCAGGCCTTCATGGTAGAGTGGCCAGACGGATGCCACTCCTCAGTAAAAGGCACATGGCAGCCCGCTTGGAGTTTGCCAAATGGCACCTAAAGGACTCTCAGACCATGAGAAACAAGATGATCTGGTCTGATGAAATCAAGATTGAACTCTTTGGCCTGAATGACAAGTGTCACATCTGGAGAAAACATGGTACCATCCCTACGGTGAAGCATGGTGGTGGCAGCATCATGCTGTGGGGATGTTTTTCAGCTGCAGGGACTGGGAGACGAGTCAGAATTGAGGGAAAGATGAACGGAGCAATGTTCAGAGAGATCTTTGATGAAAACCTGATCCAGAGAGCTCAGGACCTCAGAATGGGGCGAAGGTTCACCTTCCAAAGGACAACGACCCTAAGAACACAGCCAAGACAACGCAGGAGTGGCTTCGGGACAAGTCTCTGAATATCCTTGAGTGGCCCAGCCAGAGCCTGGACTTGAACCCGATCAAACATCTCTGGAGAGACCTGAAAATAGCTGTGCAGCGACACTCCCCATCCAACCTGACAGAGATTGAGAGGATCTGCGAGAAGAATGGTAGAAACTCCCCAAATACAGGCGTACCAAGCTTATAGCGTCATACCCAAGAAGACTGGAGGCTGTAATCGCTGCCGAAGGTGCTTCAACAAAGTACTGAGTAAAGGGTCTGAATACTTATGTAAATGTAATATTTCAGTTTTTGCGAACATTTCTAAAAACCTGTTTTCGCTTTGTCATTACGGGGTATTGTGATGTCATTACGGGGTATTGTGATGTCATTACGGGGTATTGTGATGTCATTATGGGGTATTGTGATGGCATTACGGGTATTGTGATGACATTACGGGGTATTGTGATGTCATTACGGGCTATTGTGATGTCATTATGGGGCATTGTGATGTCATTATGGGGTATTGTGATGTCATTACGGGGTATTGTGATGTCATTACGGGGTATTGTGATGTCATTATGGGGTATTGTGATGTCATTACGGGGTATTGTGATGTCATTACGGGGTATTGTGATGTCATTACGGGGTATTGTGATGTCATTACGGGGTATTGTGATGTCATTACGGGGTATTGTGTGTATAATGTAACATCTCTCTTCAATAGGAGGCTCCAATCCTGCACTACGAACATACATTACATGTGACAAAATGTATTTAAAAAATACCATGTATTAAAACTACGTGTTGGAGTCTGGTCTCTTGTGACTACAGTAGCTACTAGTTAATGCCATGTCCCCAACGCCCTGGTGAACTGACCTGATGAGAACACACTGGCTGTCGTGTCTCTTCCAGAGACAGCGGTAACACTCGTTGGCCACAGCGAAGATATGAGGGGGCAGCTCTCCCAGGTGGTGTCTACTATACAGGTCTACTGCTGCTGGGTCATACAGACCTGGGATCTGCTTGTAGGGGTTCACCGCTGCTAGGATAGAGCCTATGTTGGTCTGAGACGGGGGAGACAAGAGAGGAGACAGTGGAGAGAGGAGGAGAAAAGAGCCAAAAATGAGCCACCTGTCTCTTTTAACAGCCAAGGCAACGGCACACATTTCAGCAAATAAACGCCTGTTTCAAATAAAACGACAGGTCAGAATTAATTGTTTTACAATTTTACCATGAATTGTTTGAGGTTTAATGTGTTACATTAAATAATTCAGGTAATGACTCCAAAAAAATTGCAATAATCCGTTTTTCAATCATGTCTTACATACAGTAGATAATGTCTGTCTGGGAGGGTTGGTCTATAACACTGTCTTACATAGATAATGTCTGTCTGGGAGGGTTGGACTATAACACTGTCTTACATAGATAATGTCTGTCTGGGAGGGTTGGACTATAACAGTATCTTACATAGATAATGTCTGTCTGGGAGGGTTGGACTATAACAGTATCTTACATAGATAATGTCTGTCTGGGAGGGTTGGACTATAACAGTATCTTACATAGATAATGTCTGTCTAGGAGGGTTGGACTATAACACTGTCTTACATAGATGCAGTCCTTCTGGTAGCGGAGGTAAAGGTTGTACATGATGGCAGCTTCATGTAGTTCTGCCAGAGTAGACATGTCCTCTACTCCATTAATACTGGTGGGTGCATAGGAAACACCTTGTCTCTGCTCAGCTCCCCTGCTGCAGGTACATCACCTGAAACACAGAGACACAACAGGTAGTTAGTTTTACTGCAGCAGGTACATCACCTTGGTATATTCCCTGTACAAACTCCTTACCCGGTCAACCAGTGGAACTGGTGTTAGACTGGATTCCAAGATGAACAGAGAGAATAAAGGAGAGGGCTATACATTTCTCTAAAGGCGTCACTACAGACACCCTGGTTCAATTCCAGGCTGTGTCACAACCGGCCGTGATTAGGAGTCCCATAGGGGCGGCGCACAATTGGCCTAGCGTCGTCCGGGTAGGCCGTCATAGTAAATAAAATTTCTTCTTAACTGACTTGCCGGAGTTAAATAAAGGTTAAATAAAATGTGAAATATAATAGTTTCAGATCTATGTTAATGAGTTGGTGTCCATCGTTATAAGGAACTGGACAATATCCTGAACTTAGAGTTGAGGAGTAGAACGTTTTGACAAATAGGAAAGAAAGAAAGTGGAAACTATCAGTAGTCAGTAACATCAGTTCCTGTAATGGTGTGCCCAACACAACACTTACATCAATGTAATAAATCAGGAAATGTGTTATCTATGACGTCAGTCTGGCTCTGGCCCATGTGACACCATGCTAAACCATTGGACAATTAAAGGACAATAGAAGCAAGGTCGTGAGTCAGGACACTAGCAGCTAAGTCGGGACACTAGCAGCTAGGTCGGGACACTAGCAGCTAGGTCGGGACACTAGCAGCTAGGTGGGAGTCGGGACAATAGCAGCTTGGTCGGGACAATAGCAGCTTGGTCGGGACAATAGCAGCTTGGTCGGGAGTCGGGACATTATCAGCTAGGTCGGGAGTCGGGACATTATCAGCTAGGTCGGGACGATAGCAGCAAGGTCGGGACGATAGAAACTAGGTCGGGAGTCGGGACATTAAGCAGCTTAGTCGGGACACTAGCAGCTTGGTCGGGACACTAGCAGCTTGGTCGGGAGTCGGGACAATAGCAGCTGGGTCGGGACAATAGCAGCTTGGTCTGGACAATAGCAGATTGGTCTGGACAATAGCAGCTTGGTCTGGACAATAGCAGCTTGGTCGGGACAATAGCAGCTTGGTCGGGACATTAGCAGCTTGGTCGGGACATTAGCAGCTTGGTCGGGACATTAGCAGCTTGGTCGGGACATTAGCAGCTTGGTCGGGACATTAGCAGCTTGGTCGGGACATTAGCAGCTTGGTCGGGACATTAGCAGCTTGGTCGGGACATTAGCAGCTTGGTCGGGACATTAGCAGCTTGGTCGGGACACTAGCAGCTAGGTCGGGAGTCGGGACACTAGCAGCTAGGTCGGGAGTCGGGACAATAGCAGCTAGGTCGGGACAATAGCAGCAAGGTCGGGACAATAGAAACTAGGTCGAGTCGGGACAACAGCAACTAGGTCGGGACGACAGAAACTAGGTCGGGAGTCGGGACATTAGCAGCTAGGTCGGGAGTCGGGACAATAGCAGCTAGGTAAGGACATTAGCAGCTAGGTCGGGACAATAGCAGCTAGGTAAGGATCGACAGCAGCTAGGTCGGACGATAGCAGCTGAGTCGGGACGATAGCAGCTGAGTCGGGACGATAGCAGCTGAGTCGGGACGATAGCAGCTGAGTCGGGACGATAGCAGCTGAGTCGGGACGATAGCAGCTGAGTCGGGACGATAGCAGCTAGGTCGGGACATTAGCAGCTAGGTCGGGACATTAGCAGCTAGGTCGGGACATTAGCAGCTAGGTCGGGACGATAGCAGCTAGGTCGGGACGATAGCAGCTAGGTCGGGACGATAGCAGCTGGTCGGGACGATAGCAGCTAGGTCGGGACGATAGCAGCTAGGTCGGGACGATAGCAGCTAGGTCGGACGATAGCAGCTTGGTCGGGACGATAGCAGCTTGGTCGGGACGATAGCAGCTTGGTCGGGACGAAAGCAGCTTGGTCGGGACGATAGCAGCTTGGTCGGGACGATAGCAGCTTGGTCGGGACGATAGCAGCTTGGTCGGAGACGATAGCAGCTTAGTCGGGACGATAGCAGCTTGGTCGGGACGATAGCAGCTTGGTCGGGACGATAGCAGCTTGGTCGGGGCGATAGCAGCTTGGTCGGGACGATAGCAGCTTAGTCGGGACAATAGCAGCAAGGTCAGGACAATAGCAGCAGAGTCGGGACAATAGCAGCAAGGTCGGAACGACAGCAGCAAGGTCGGGACAATAGCAGCTAGGTAAGGACGACAGCAGCTAAGTCGGGACGATAGCAGCTAAGTCGGGACGATAGCAGCTAAGTCAGGACGATAGCAGCTGAGTCGGGACATTAGCAGCTAGGTGGGACATTAGCAGCTAGGTCGGGACATTAGCAGCTAGGTCGGGACATTAGCAGCTAGGTCGGGACATTAGCAGCAGGTCGGGACATTGGCAGCTAGGTCGGGACATTAGCAGCTAGGTCGGGACATTAGCAGCAGCTAGGTCGGGACATTAGCAGCTAGGTCGGGACATTAGCAGCTAGAGTCGGGACATTAGCAGCTAGGTCGGGACATTAGCAGCTAGTCGGGACATTAGCAGCTAGGTCGGGACATTAGCAGCTAGGTCGGGACATTAGCAGCTAGGTCGGGACGATAGCAGCTTGAGGGACATTAGCAGCTTAGTGGGACATTAGCAGCTTAGTCGGGACATTAGCAGCTTGGTCGGGACGACAGCAGCAGTCGGGACGACAGCAGCAGTCGGGACGACAGCAGCTTAGTCGGGACGACAGCAGCCAGTCGGGACGACAGCAGCTTAGTCGGGACGACAGCAGCTGTCGGGACACTAGCAGCTTGGTGGGTCGGGACAATAGCAGCAAGGTCGGGACAATAGCAGCAAGGTCGGGACAATAGCAGCAAGGTCGGGGCGACAGCAGCAAGGTCGGGGCGACAGCAGCAAGTCGGGACGACAGCAGCAAGGTCGGGACATTAGCCTAGGTCGGGAGTCGGGACAATAGAAACTAGGTCAGGAGTTGGGACGACAGCAGCTTAGTCGGGACAGCAGCAGTCGGGAGTGTGGACACTAGCAGCTTGGTCAGGAGTCGGGACAATAGCAGCAAGGTCGGGACAATAGCAGCAAGGTCGGGACAATAGCAGCAAGGTCGGGACGACAGCAGCAAGGTCAGGACGACAGCAGCAAGGTCGGGACGACAGCAGCAAGTCGGGACATTAGCAGCAAAGTCGGGACATTAGCAGCTAGGTGGGAAATCGGGACATTAGCTAGGTCGGGAGTCAGGACATTAGCAGCTAGGTCGGGAGTCGGGACATTAGCAGCTAGGTCGGGAGTCGGGACATTAGCAGCTAGGTCGGGATCGGGACATTAACCCAGCTAGGTCGAGAGTCGGGACAATAGCAGCAAGGTCGGGACAATAGCAGCAAGGTCGGAGACGCAAGGTCAACAGCAAGGTCGGAGACGACAGCAGCAAGGTCGGGACGACAGCAGCAGGTCGGGACATTAGCAGCTCGGTCGGGAGTCGGGACATTAGCAGCTAGGTCGGGTCGGGACATTAGCAGCTAGGTCGGGAGTCGGGACATTAGCAGCTAGGTGGAGTCGGGACATTAGCAGCTAGGTCGGGAGTCGGGACATTAGCAGCTAGGTCGGGAGTCGGGACATTAGCAGCTAGGTCGGGAGTCGGGACATTAGCAGCTAGGTCGGGAGTCGGGACATTAGCAGCTAGGTCGGGAGTCGGGACATTAGCAACTAGGTCGGGAGTCGGGACATTAGCAGCTAGGTCGGGAGTCGGGACATTAGCAACTAGGTCGGGAGTCGGGACATTAGCAACTAGGTCGGGAGTCGGGACATTAGCAACTAGGTCGGGAGTCGGGACATTGCAGCTAGGTCGGGAGTCGGGACATTAGCAGCTAGGTCGGGAGTCGGGACATTAGCAGCTAGGTCGGGAGTCGGGACATTAGCAACTAGGTCGGAAAGTCGGGACATTAGCAGCTAGGTCGTCGGGACATTAGCAGCCAGGTCGGGAGTGGACATTAGCAGCTAGGTCGCGAGTCGGGACATTAGCAGCTAGGTCGAGTCGGGACATTAGCAGCTAGGTCGCGAGTCGGGACATTAGCAGCTAGGTCGCGAGAAGTCGGGACATGCTGCTTCGTCGCAGTCGGGACAATGCTGCTAGGGTCGCGAGTGGGACATTAGCAGCTAGGTCGCGAGTCGGGACATTAGCAGCTAGGTAGGGACAATAGCAGCTTGTCGGGACAAAGCAGCGGGGACAGCAGCTAGGTCGGGACGACAGCAGCTAGGTCGGGGCGACAGCAGCTGGTCGGGGCGACAGCAGCTAGGTCGGGGCGACAGCAGCAAGGTCGGGACAGACAGCAAGGTCGGGGCGACAGCAGCAAGGTCGGGCGACAGCAGCAAGGTCGGGCGACAGCAGCAAGGTCAGGACAACAGCAGCAAGGATGGGACAACAGCAGCAAGGATGGGACAACAGCAGCTAGGATGGGACAACAGCAAAGGTCGGGAGTCGGGACATTAGCAGCTAGGGCGGGACAACAGCAGCTAGGGCCAGGGACAACAGCAGCTAGGTCGGGACAACAGCAGCTAGTCGGGACAACAGCAGCAGGATGGGACAACAGCAGCTAGAGTCAGGACAACAGCAGCAAGGTCGGGACAACAGCAGCAAGGTCGGACAACAGCAGCAAGGTCGGGACAACAGCAGCAAGGTCGGGACAACAGCAGCAGGTCGGGACAACAGCAGCAGGTCGGGACAACAGCAGCAAGGTCGGGACAACAGCAGCGAGTCGGGACAATAGAAACTAAGTCGGGACAATAGAAACTAGGTGGGAGTCAGGACAATTATAGGCCATTAGCAGCTAGGTCGGTCGAACAATAGCAGCTAGGTGGGAGTCGGGACAATAGCAGCTAGGTGGAGTCGGGACAATAGCAGCAATGGGGATCTTGACAAAAGATTTGCTTCCTGCCAGACCCCACTCCCTCTGGTTGATAGTCACCCAGCACCGGCCCATCCCATATTAGACAGGGGACGGACAGACCACACACACACGGTTCAGTCAGGAGAAAGCCAGTTGTTGTAATTGTTGTAGTGTTATTATAGGTTTCGATACTGATCAATCTAATTGTTTTATAGTGTTATTATAGCATCCATACTGATCAATCTAATTGTAAATACAGATATATTTTAGTCAGAACTTGTAACAATCTGTATTTGCACGAGTCAATCATCAACTATCAGCATCGATGCTCCAGTGTGGCTGTGGTTACCGGAGGCAGCTATAGAGCCGGACAAACACTCAGGGTTCTGAGGGAAACATCTCCACTACCCTCCAGTGTGGCTGTGGTTACCTGAGGCAGCTATAGAGCCAGTTTTGCTTTGTTATTATGGGGTGTGTAGATTGATGAGAAAAAGTAGTATTTAATACATTTTAAATTAGGCTGTAACCTAACAAAATGTGGTAAGGTCAAGGGTTTGAACACGTCTCAAATGCACTGCATTTCCTATAACATCTAACAATGTCAAGCAGACAACCAAAGAAAATTAACAACAAATGGTTTGATGAAGAGCAGGAGTTGAGAACCTAAACCCAAAAAACAGAGACTCAGAAATCCTGAGCCTTCGCTATGGTAAAGTACAAACAATACAGACATACATCTGAAAGAAGGACTGACCTCTTCACATAATCAACACCAGGGAAAAGAAGGCATTCATATGAGGATACATTCACACAACTGGAGATGGAGCTGGTAGGCTCCTGCAGAATTTCAACACCAGACAGCACAGACCCCAACACAACCTCCTCAACTACAGACAGAGACAGACAGCACAGACCCAACACAACACCTCCTCAACTACAGACAGAGACAGACAGCACAGACCCCAACACAACACCCCCTCAACTACAGACAGAGAGATAAACAGCACGGACCCCAACACAACACCCCCTCAACGACAGACAGATGTGTGTGTAATATGTATGAGACAGACAGAGAGGTGTGTAATATGTATGAGACAGACAGAGAGGTGTGTATATGTATGAGACAGACAGAGAGACAGACAGACAGAGAGAGGTGTCTGTACTCTGGTGAAAGAAACAGCAACAGGAGAGGGTGAAGAAAGAGCCCAGCTGAAGGAGGATGGGCAAAAGCTGCGATGCGACAAAGAAGACCTCATGAGACCTGGCCATCCCCCAAGATAAGCCAACAGAACAACCGTCTGCAGACTACAGGCAGGACAGACAAGATAGCAACCACCAACCCATCAGACCGACTCCCCCCACCCCCGATAACCCCCACTGAGGACACACACAAGCCACAGATTGTACTCCTTACAAAACACCCAGTGCTCCTTATAGACTGAAATGGGAAATATGTGAATGAGAAAACAAAGTGGCAAAACTATTGTGCCCAAAGAGGACCGACTCGCCACAGCACCCAACACTAGGCGTCCTGGAGCTGCTGTCAGAGGTCCGACTAGCCACAGCACCAAACACTAGGCGTGTCCTGGAGCTGCTGTCAGAGGACCGACTAGCCACAGCACCCAACACTAGGCGTGCCCTGGAGCTGCTGTCAGAGGTCCGACTAGCCACAGCACCCAACACTAGGCGTGCCTGGGCTGCTGTCAGAGGACCGCTAGCCACAGCACCCAACACTAGGCGTGTCCTGGAGCTGCTGTCAGAGGACCGACTAGCCACAGCACCCAACACTAGGCGTGCCCTGGAGCTGCTGTCAGAGGACCGACTAGCCACAGCACCCAACACTGGGCGTGCCCTGGAGCTGCTGTCAGAGGACCGACTAGCCACAGCACCCAACACTAGGCGTGCCCTGGAGCTGCTGTCAGAGGACCGACTAGCCACAGCACCCAGCACTAGGCGTGTCCTGGAGCTGCTGTCAGAGGACCGACTAGCCACAGCACCCAACACTGAGGCGTGCCCTGGAGCTGCTGTCAGAGGACCGACTAGCCACAGCACCCAACACTAGGCGTGCCCTGGAGCTGCTGTCAGAGGACCGACTAGCCACAGCACCCAACACTAGGGCGTGCCCTGGAGCTGCTGTCAGAGGACCGACTAGCCACAGCACCCCAACACTAGGCGTGTCCTGGAGCTGCTGTCAGAGGACCGACTAGCCACAGCACCCAACACTAGGCGTGCCCTGGAGCTGCTGTCAGAGGACCGACTAGCCACAGCACCCAACACTAGGGCGTGTCCCTGGAGCTGCTGTCAGAGGACGGACTAGCCACAGCACCCAACACTAGGCGTGCCCTGGAGCTGCTGTCAGAGGACCGACTAGCCACAGCACCCACACACTAGGCGTGTCCTGGAGCTGCTGTCAGAGGACTGACTAGCCACAGCACCCAACACTAGGCGTGTCCTGGGGCTGCTGTCAGAGGACCGACTAGCCCAGCACCCAACACTAGGCTTGTCCTGGAGCTCCTGTCAGAGGACCGACTAGCCACAGCACCCAACACTAGGGCGTGCCCTGGAGCTGCTGTCAGAGGACCGACTAGCCACAGCACCCAACACTAGGCGTGCCCTGGGCTCCTGTCAGAGGACCGACTAGCCACAGCACCCAACACTAGGCGTGCCCTGGAGCTGCTGTCAGAGGACCGACTAGCCACAGCACCCAACACTAGGCGTGCCCTGGAGCTGCTGTCAGAGGACCGACTAGCCACAGCACCCAACACTAGGCGTGTCCTGGGCTGCTGTCAGAGGACGGACTAGCCACAGCACCCAACACTAGGCGTGCCCTGGAGCTGCTGTCAGAGGACCGACTAGCCACAGCACCCAACACTAGGCGTGTCCTGGGCTGCTGTCAGAGGACCGACTAGCCACAGCACCCAACACTAGGCGTGTCCTGGGGCTGCTGTCAGAGGACCGACTAGCCACAGCACCCAACACTAGGCTTGTCCTGGAGCTGCTGTCAGAGGACCGACTAGCCACAGCACCCAACACTAGGCGTGCCCTGGAGCTGCTGTCAGAGGACCGACTAGCCCCACAGCACCCAACACTAGGCGTGTCCTGGGGCTGCTGTCAGAGGACCGACTAGCCACAGCACCCAACACTAGGCGTGTCCTGGGGCTGCTGTCAGAGGACCGACTAGCCACAGCACCCAACACTAGGCGTGTCCTGGAGCTGCTGTCAGAGGACCGACCAGCCACAGCACCCAACACTAGGCGTGTCCTGGGCTGCTGTCAGAGGACCGACTAGCCACAGCACCCAACACTAGGTGTGTCCTGGAGCTGCTGTCAGAGGACCGACTAGCCACAGCACCCAACACTAGGCGTGTCCTGGAGCTGCTGTCAGAGGACCGACTAGCCACAGCACCCAACACTAGGCGTGCCCTGGAGCTGCTGTCAGAGGACCGACTAGCCACAGCACCCAACACTAGGCGTGTCCTGGAGCTGCTGTCAGAGGACCGACTAGCCACAGCACCCAAGGGATTGATTGAAAATGGTTTGTCGTGTCTTCGGCCATGCCGGATTAAGTGACATGACATGCTATTCTATAAAATAATTTCTCCGTAATTAATATTACCTGCTTGAGCTGATCATGTAAATGTAATTAACTACAAAGTCGGGGCACCATGAAAGAATATAGAGCTGTTATCTTACGAATAAACTCTTAAAGACCTAGTAATATTTTAATATTAATATTTTACATCAATAGCAGTCAATATTAATCGTCATCTTATTTCAGTCTCATCTGAAAGTTGTAAATTCTTGGTTATCTTCACGAACCCTAGCTAACAAGTTGAAATCAGCAATACAAAATTGGCTTTAATTATTTATTTACTAAATACCTAACTAATCACACAGAATTACATATACACAGAATGAAGCATACCTTGATTACAAATTATGTCATAAAGGAAAACGTCCCTAGCAGACGGAACAGATTTGACAGCTGGTTACACAAAGAAAATGTGCTGGGTTTGAGTGAAAGAGCGGGAAGACAGAAGAACAAAGGGAGAAGCTATGTCTAGTAGGCAGCTACTCTATCGTAAATACAGAATATTATGCATTCTAAATTCCCGCCCATTTGGAAAAGGAAAATGCTATAAATATTTACTCTGAGCTGCGCTTCAATAGGTTGGTGGTAGATGGAAGACCGTGTTGCCCTACAGAGTCCTTTGAAGAGTGTCTCTGGTGGTGAACGGGAAGCGTTTTAGTGTCGTCGTAGTGTGGCTAGATTACAGTAGAGACCACACTAGGCTAGATTACAGTAGAGACCACACTAGGCTAGATTACAGTAGAGACCACACTAGGCTAGAGTAGAAACTACACTAGGCTAGAGTAGAAACCACACTAGGCTAGAGTACAGTAGAAGCCACACTAGGCTAGAGTACAATAGAAACCACACTAGGCTAGAGTACAGTAGAAACCACACTAGGCTAGAGTAGAAACCACACTAGGCTAGATTAGAAACTACACTAGGCTAGATTACAGTAGATACCACACTAGGCTAGAGTAGAAACCACACTAGGCTAGAGTAGAAACCACAATAGGCTAGATTACAGTAGATACCACACTAGGCTAGAGTAGAAACCACACTAGGCTAGATTACAGTAGATACCACACTAGGCTAGATTACAGTAGATACCACACTAGACTAGAGTAGAAACCACACTAGGCTAGAGTAGAAACCACACTAGGCTAGATTACAGTAGAGACCAGAGTCCTTTGAAGAGTGTCTCTGGTGGTGAACGGGAAACGTTTTAGTGTCGTCGTAGTGTGGTAGACGGGATAGGTCGTCCGTTCTTTCCTAGCCCACGTTTACAGCTGCTGTTTCTAACTCAACGGCTAGGATGTCTCACTTCTTTAGCGAATAAGTGTTCAAAGTTCATACCATTCGCAACCAAAGCTCACGCTGAGGTTGGCTTCGTTCTGTAGTTATTATCTGAATCCTTCTGACATCGGATCGTCATCCTTATGTACCCGGAACAGGAAGTTACATTTTCTTCAAGGGCTTATATGGTGGAGGGAGAAGGGTGTGTTTTCATAGTTTATAACACGTCTCTTCACCGAGGCGGGCCACTGAGTCGGGCATAATTCACTCATGAAAACTCAAAACTCTCATTTTAGAAGCTAAAATCACATTTCATCCCCTCACAAATAACTTAATATTCAAACATTTAAATTGCACAACAATTCCATGTGAATCTGATAACTATAATGTGTAGACTTTCAACTGTACAGTTTACGTCATCCTATCATTGATGAGAATGTCTCAGATGACAACCGAACTGACATCATATTCATTAAGTACCAACGCATTATGTTCAACCTACCCCCAGGCCAACGTCATGACAGCTTCTTCCACTTTCTCTAAAACATGAGTGGCCATCTACCGCCTGCTACCACAAAAACACTTTCATCCTGCCACCATACAGCATGTGAATGCAAGCATTTCCTGTGACTGTGCTTCAAAGCCCAACGTTTACCTGGCTCATCACCCCACCCTGGATTTGGACCGCTCTACGACCAGGTACACCTCCACAAGACCAACCTGAAAGTGAAAGACATTGCACTCAGCCCCCAAACGGGCCCCGGGCGGAGCCAGCCCCCAAACGGGCCCCGGGCGGAGCCAGACCCCCAAACGGGCCCCGGGCGGGAGCCAGACCCCCAAACGGGCCCCGGCGGAGCCAGAGCCCCTCAAACGGGCCCCGGGCGGAGCCAGCCCCCCCAACGGGCCCCGGGCGGAGCCAGCCGCCCCAAACGGGCCCCCGGGCGGCGCCAGCCCCCAAACGGGCCCCGGCGGCGCCAGCCCCAAGCGGGCCCCGGGTGGGCCAGCCCCCAAGCGGGCCCCGGGTGGAGCCAGCCCCCAAACGGGCCCCGGGCGGAGCCAGCCCCCAAACGGGCCCCGGGCGGAGCCAGCCCCCAAACGGGCCCCGGCGGAGCCAGCCCCCAAAACGGGCCCCGGGCGGAGCCAGCCCCCAAACGGGCCCCGGGCGGAGCCAGCCCCCAGACGGGCCCCGGGCGGAGCCAGCCGCCCAGACGGGCCCCCGGGCGGCGCCAGCCCCCAAGCGGGCCCCAGGCGGAGCCAGCGAGTTCTGTAAGTGTGAGTAATGAGAATTAGTCTGTGAGCTATTTTATCTTAATTTCTAGGCTATTTTATATATATTTTTAGAGCCTATAGACCGACGGCCTGTATAGGTCTGGACCGATACACTTCTTCTTGTGTTTGTTTTAAACAGTTAATAATTTAACACGCGTGTGTGTGGGGGGCCCTTTCCTGCAGTCTAATTACCTTCTCAATCTCTTCAGTCAGAGACTCAATCATGGACATTCTTACTGACAGTTGTGACTGCTTTGCGTGATGTATTGTTGTCTCTACCTTCTTTCCACATTTACATTTACATTTAAGTCTTTCCCTTTGTGCTGTTGTCTGGGCCCAATAATGTTTTTAACCATGTTTTGTGCTGCTACCATACTGTGTTGCTACCATGCTGTGTTGCTACCATGTTGTGTTGCTACCATGCTGTGTTGCTACCATGCTGTGTTGCTACCATGCTGTGTTGCTACCATGCTGTGTTGCTACCATGTTGTGTTGCTACCATGTTGTGTTGCTACCATGCTGTGTTGCTACCATGTTGTGTTGCTACCATGCTGTGTTGCTACCATGCTGTGTTGCTACCATGCTGTGTAGGCAAGGCAGCAACACATGACATGTTGTCGTCTTAGGTCTCTCTTTATTTAGTGTTGTGTCGTCACTCTTGTTGTGAAATATTCCAAAAATGTATTCACTCAATACTCTAAGTCTCTCTGGATGTGAGGAGAGCGTTCTCTCTGGATGAGAGGAGAGCGTTCTCTCTGGATGAGAGGAGAGCGTTCTCTCTGGATGAGAGGAGAGCGTTCTCTCTGGATGAGAGGAGAGAGTTCTCTCTGGATGAGAGGAGAGCGTTCTCTCTGGATGAGAGGAGAGCGTTCTCTCTGGATGAGAGGAGAGAGTTCTCTCTGGATGAGAGGAGAGAGTTCTCTCTGGATGAGAGGAGAGCGTTCTCTCTGGATGAGAGGAGAGCGTTCTCTCTGGATGAGAGGAAAAACTCTCTGGATGAGAGTGAGTTCTCTGGATGAGAGGAGCGTTCTCTCTGGATGAGAGGAGCGTTCTCTCTGGATGAGAGGAGAGCGTTCTCTCTGGATGAGAGGAGAGAGTTCTCTCTGGATGAGAGGAGAGAGTTCTCTCTGGATGAGAGGAGAGAGTTCTCTCTGGATGAGTAGAGTTCTCTCTGGATGAGAGGAGGGTTCTCTCTGGATGAGAGGAGAGAGTTCTCTCTGGATGAGAGTGTCTGTTAAATGAACATAAAGTCAAATGAAGCAACAATAACATGATGGGAAATGATATCCCCTAACCCTGGGCCTGTATTATATACTCCCTCCTGTAGGTGGAGCCAGTCCCATGACTGAAACATTCCTGTGATTCCTGCTCAGGATTCCTGAGAGAGACACCCGCAAAGACAACCCCTAGTGACCTCAGAACATTCTTGGAGGATATGATGACAACATGTAAGAATGAAGATTAGATGGGGGAAGATGGTCAGGAATGTGGGAGGGATGGATGGGCAGGAATGTGGGAGGGATGGATGGGCAGGAATGTGGGAGGGATGGATGGGCAGGAATGTGGGAGGGATGGATGGGTAGGAATGTGGGAGGGATGGATGGGGAAGGGGGAGATGGGCAGGAATTTGGGAGGGATGGATGGGTAGGGGGGGAAAGATGGGTAGGAGTGTGTAGGAGGGATGGATGGGCAGGGGGAGATGGGTAGGAGTGTGGGAGGGATGGATGGGCAGGGGGAGATGGGTAGGAGTGTGTGGGAGGGATGGATGGGAATGTGGGAGGGATGGATGGGCAGGGGGGAGATGGGCAGGAATGTGGGAGGATGGATGGGCAGGGGGGATGGGTTGGAGTGTGGGAGGGATGGATGGGTAGGGAGATGGGTAGGAGTGTGTGGGAGGGATGGATGGGTAGGGGGAGATGGGTCGGACTGTGTGGGAGGGATGGATGGGTAGGAGTGTGTGGGAGGGATGGATGGGTAGGGGGAGATGGGTAGGACTGTGTGGGAGGGATGGATGGGCAGGAGTGTGTGGGAGGGATGGATGGGTAGGGGGAGATGGGTAGGAGCGTGTGAGCCACACTAGGCTAGAGTACAGTAGAGACCACACTAGGCTAGAGTAGAAACCACACTAGGCTAGATTACAGTAGAAGCCACACTAGGCTAGAGTAGAAGCCACACTAGGCTAGAGTAGAAGCCACACTAGGCTAGAGTAGAAGCCACACTAGGCTAGAGTAGAAGCCACACTAGGCTAGAGTAGAAGCCACACTAGGCTAGAGTAGTAGCCACACTAGGCTAGAGTAGTAGCCACACTAGGCTAGAGTAGTAGCCACACTAGGCTAGAGTAGTAGCCACACTAGGCTAGAGTAGAAACCACACTAAGCTAGATTACAGTAGAAACCACACTAGGCTAGATTAAAGTAGAAACCACAATAGGCTAGATTACAGTAGAAACCACACTAGGCTAGATTACAGTAGAAACCACACTAGGCTAGATTACAGTAGAAACCACACTAGGCTAGATTACAGTAGAAACCACACTAGGCTAGATTACAGTAGAAACCACACTAGGCTAGATTACAGTAGAAACCACACTAGGCTAGATTACAGTAGAGACCACACTAGGCTAGATTACAGTGATACCACACTAGTCTAGATTACAGTAGATACCACACTAGGCTAGATTGCAGTAGAAGCCACACTAGGCTAGAGTAGAACCACACTAGGCTAGATTACAGTAGAAACCACACTAGGCTGATTACAGAAAACCACACTAGGCTAGATTACAGTAGAAACCACACTAGGCTAGATTACAGTAGAAACCACACTAGGCTAGATTACAGTAGAAACCACACTAGGCTAGATTACAGTAGAAACCACACTAGGCTAGATTACAGTAGAAACCACACTAGGCTAGATTACAGTAGAAACCACACTAGGCTAGATTACAGTAGAAACCACACTAGGCTAGATTACAGTAGAGACCACACTAGGCTAGATTACAGTAGATACCACACTAGGCTAGATTACAGTAGATACCACACTAGGCTAGATTACAGTAGAAACCACACTAGGCTAGAGTAGAAGCCACACTAGGCTAGAGTAGAAGCCACACTAGGCTAGATTACAGTAGAAACCACACCACACTAGGCTAGAGTAGAAACCACACTAGGCTAGAGTAGAAGCCACACTAGGCTAGATTACAGTAGAAACCACACTAGGCTAGATTACAGTAGAAACCACACTAGGCTAGATTACAGTAGAAACCACACTAGGCTAGATTACAGTAGAAACCACACTAGGCTAGAGTAGAAACCACACTAGGTTAGAGTAGAAGCCACACTAGGCTAGAGTAGAAGCCACACTAGGCTAGAGTAGAAACCACACTAGGCTAGATTACAGTAGATACCACACTAGGCTAGATTACAGTAGAAACCACACTAGATTACAGTAGAAACCACACTAGATTACAGTAGAAACCACACTAGGCTAGAGTAGAAACCACACTAGGCTAGAGTAGAAACCACACTAGGCTAGAGTAGAAGCCACACTAGGCTAGAGAAGCCACACTAGGCTAGAGTAGAAGCCACACTAGGCTAGAGTAGAAGCCACACACTAGGCTAGAGTAGAAGCCACACTAGGCTAGAGTAGAAGCCACACTAGGCTAGAGTAGAAGCCACAATAGGCTAGAGTAGAAGCCACACTAGGCTAGAGTAGAAGCCACACCAGGCTAGAGTAGATGCCACACTAGGCTAGAGAAGCCACACTAGGCTAGAGTAGAAGCCACACTAGGCTAGAGTAGTAGCCACACTAGGCTAGAGTAGTAGCCACACTAGGCTAGAGTAGTAGGTGAACACACTAGGCCAGGATAGTAGCCACACTAGGCCAGAGTAGTAGCCACACTAGGCTAGAGTAGTAGCCACACTGGGCCAGAGAAACCACACTAGGCTAGAGTAGAACCACACTAGGCCAGTTACAGTAGAAACCACACTAGGCTAGATTAAAGTAGAAACCACACTAGGCTGATTACAGTAGAAACCACACTAGGCTAGATTACAGTAGAAACCACACTAGGCTAGATTGCAGTAAAACCACACTAGGCTAGATTACAGTAAAACCACACTAGGCTAGATTACAGTAGAAACCACACTAGGCTAGATTACAGTAGATACCACACTAGGCTAGATTACAGATACACACTAGTCTAGATTACAGTAGATACCACACTAGGCGAGATTACAGTAGAAACCACACTGGGCTAGAGTAGAAGCCACACTAGGCTAGATTACAGTAGAAAACCACACTAGGCTAGATTACAGTAGAAACCACACTAGGCTAGATTACAGTAGAACCACACTAGTCTAGATTGTACAGTAGAAACCACACTAGGCTAGATTACAGTAGAAACCACACTAGGCTAGATTACAGTAGAAACCACACTAGGCTAGATTACAGTAGAAACCACACTAGGCTAGATTACAGTAGAGACCACACTAGGCTAGATTACAGTAGAGACCACACTAGGCTAGATTACAGTAGAAACCACACTAGGCTAGAGTGAAGCCACACTAGGCTAGAGAGAAGCCACACTAGGCTAGATTACAGTAGAAACCACTAGGCTAGATTACAGTAGAAACCACACTAGGCTAGAGAAAACCACACTAGGCTAGAGAGAAGCCACACAGGCTAGATTACAGTAGATACCACACTAGCTAGATTACAGTAGAAACCACACTAGGCCAGATTACAGTACCAACCACACTAGGCTAGAGTAGAAGCCACACTAGGCTAGAGTACAGTAGATACCACACTAGGCCAGAGTAGAAACCACACTAGGCTAGATTACAGAAACCACACTAGGCCAGATTACAGTAGAAACCACACTAGGCTTACAGAGTAGAAACCACACTAGGCCACAGAGAAACCACACTAGATTACAGTAGAAACCACACTAGGCTAGATTACAGTAGAAACCACACTAGATTACAGTAGAAACCACACTAGATTACAGTAGAAAACCACACTAGATTACAGTAGAAACCACACTAGATTAGAGGAAACCACACTAGATTAGAGTAGAAACCACACTAGGCTACAGTAGAAACCACACTAGGCTAGAGTAGAAACCACACTCAGGCTAGAGTAGAAGCCACACTAGGCTAGGTAGAAGCCACACCAGGCTTCCACACTAGGCTAGAGTAGAGCCACACTAGGGCTAGAGTAGAAGCCACACTAGGCTAGAGTAGAAGCCACACTAGGCTAGAGTAGAAGCCACACTAGGCTAGAGTAGAAGCCACACTAGGCTAGAGTAGATGCCACACTAGGCTAGAGTAGAGGCTAGAGCCACACTAGGCCAGAGTAGAAGCCACACTAGGCTAGAGTAGTAGCCACACTAGGCCAGAGTAGTAGCCACACTAGGCTAGAGTAGTAGCCACACTAGGCTAGAGAAAACCACACTAGGCTAGAGCAGAAACCACACTAGGCTAGATTACAGTAGAAACCACACTAGGCTAGATTAAAGTAGAAACCACACTAGGCTAGATTAAAGTAGAAACCACACTAGGCTAGATTACAGTAGAAGCCACACTAGGCTAGATTACAGTAGAAACCACACTAGGCTAGATTAAAGTAGAAACCACACTAGGCCAGATTACAGTAGAGACCACACTAGGCTAGATTACAGTAGAAACCACACTAGGCTAGATTACAGTAGAAACCACACTAGGCCAGATTATAGTAGAAACCACACTAGGCTAGATTACAGTAGAAACCACACTCAGGCTAGATTACAGTAGAAACCACACTAGGCCACATTACAGTAGAAACCACACTAGGCTGGATTACAGCAGAAACCACACTAGGCTAGATTACAGTAGAAACCACACTAGGCTAGATTACAGTAGAAACCACACTAGGCTAGATTACAGTAGAAACCACACTCAGGCTAGATTACAGTGAGAAACCACACTAGGCTAGATTACAGTAGAAACCACACTAGGCTAGAGAAACCACACTAGGCCAGATTACAGCAGAAACCACACCACACTGGGCCAGAGTAGAAACCACACCAGGCCAGAGTGAGAAACCATCACTAGGCTAGATTACAGCAGAAACCACACTAGGCCAGATTACAGTAGAAACCACACTAGGCTGATTACAGCAGAAACCACACTAGGCCAGAGTAGAAACCACACTAGGCTAGAGCAGAAACCACACTGGGCCAGAGTAGAAACCACACTAGGCTGAGCAGAAGCCACACTAGGCTGAGTAGAAACCACACTAGGCCAGAGAAACCACACTAGGCTAGATTACAGCAGAAAACCACACTAGGCTGGATTACAGTAGAAACCACACTGATTACAGAAACCACACTAGATTACAGTAGAAACCACACTAGATTACAGTAGAAACCACACTAGGCTAGAGTAGAAACCACACTAGGCTAGAGTAGAAACCACACTAGATTAGAGTAGAAACCACACTAGATGGAGTAGAAACCACACTGGCTAGAGTAGAAACCACACTAGATTGCTAGAGTAGAAGCCACACTAGGCCAGAGTAGAAACCACACTAGGCCAGAGAGTAGAGCCACACTAGGCCAGAGTAGAAGGGCACACAATAGGCTGTAGAGTAGAAGCCACACTAGGCTAGAGAGTAGAAGCCACACTAGGCTGAGTAGATGCCACACTAGGCTAGAGTAGTAGAAGCACACTAGGCTGAGTAGTAGCCACACTAGGGCCAGAGCAGAGCCACACTAGGCCAGAGTAGTAGCCACACTAGGCTAGAGTAGTAGCCACACTAGGCTAGAGTAGTAGTCACACTAGGCTAGAGCAGTAGCCACACTAGGCTAGAGTAGTAGCCACACTAGGCTAGAGTAGAAACCACACTAGGCCAGAGCAGAAAACCACACTAGGCCAGATTACAGTAGAAACCACATTAGGCTCAGATTAAAGTAGAAACCACACTAGGCCAGATTACAGCAGAAACCACACTAGGCTAGATTACAGTAGAAACCACACTAGGCTAGATTACAGAAACCACACTAGGCCAGGATTACAAGTAGAGACCACACTAGGCCAGGATTACAGCAGAAACCACTAGGCCAGATTACAGTAGAAACCACACTAGGCCAGATTATAGTAGAAACCACACTAGGCTAGATTACAGTAGAAACCACACTAGGCTAGATTACAGTAGAAACCACACTAGGCTAGATTACAGTAGAAACCACACTAGGCTAGATTACAGTAGAAACCACACTAGGCTAGATTACAGTAGAAACCACACTAGGCTAGATTACAGTAGAAACCACACTAGGCTAGATTACAGTAGAAACCACACTAGGCTAGATTACAGTAGAAACCACACTAGGCTAGATTACAGTAGAAACCACACTAGGCTAGAGTAGAAGCCACACTAGGCCAGATTACAGTAGAAACCACACTAGGCCAGAGTACAGAAACCACACTAGGCTAGAGTCAGAAGCCACACCAGGCTAGATTACAGTAGAAACCACACTAGGCTAGATTACAGTAGAAACCACACTAGGCTAGATTACAGTAGAAACCACACTAGGCTAGAGTAGAAACCACACTAGGCTAGAGTAGAAGCCACACTAGGCTAGAGTAGAAACCACACTAGGCTGAGTAGAAGCCACACTAGGCTAGAGTAGAAACCACACTAGGCTAGAGTAGAAACCACACTAGGCTAGATTACAGTAGAAACCACACTAGGCAGTACAGTAGAAACCACACTAGATTACAGTAGAAACCACACTAGATTACAGTAGAAACCACACTAGATTACAGTAGAAACCACACTAGACTAGAGTAGAAACCACACTAGGTTAGTAGAGCCACACTAGATTACAGTAGAAACCACACTAGGCTACAGTAGAAACCACACTAGATTACAGTAGAAACCACACTAGGCTAGAGTAGAAGCCACACTAGGCTAGAGTAGAAGCCACACTAGGCCAGAGCAGAGCCACACTAGGCTAGAGTAGAAGCCACACCAGGCTAGAGTAGAAGCCACACTAGGCTAGAGTAGAAGCCACACTAGGCTAGAGTAGATGCCACACTAGGCTAGAGTAGTAGCCACACTAGGCTAGAGTAGTAGCCACACTAGGCCAGAGTAGATAGCCACACTAGGCTAGAGTAGAAGCCACACTAGGCTAGAGTAGAAGCCACACTAGGCTAGAGTAGTAGCCACACTAGGCTAGAGTAGAAGCCACACTAGGCCAGAGTAGTAAGCCACACTAGGCCAGTGAGCAGAAACC
>NW_026279206.1:0-5917 GCF_023373465.1 Oncorhynchus keta | reverse complement strand
AAAATTTTATTATATTATTATTATTTCTCCTTCACCCAAATCCAGATAGCTGATGTTCTGAAAGAGCCGCAAAATCTAGACCCTTACAATCACCCGGCGAGACAATCTGGACCCTCTCTTTACAAAATGTTCAACCTCTCTTTCGTATTCTCTGAGATTCCCAAAGACTGGAAAGCTGCCACGGTCATCCCCTCCTAGAAGGGGGTGACACTCTAGGACCCAAACTGCTACAAACCCATATCTATCCTTCCCTATCTTTCTAAGGTCTTCGAAAGCCAAGTTAACAAACAGATTACCGACCATTTCGAATCCCACCATACCTTCTCCACTATACAATCTGGTTTCAGAGCTGGTCATGGGTGCACCTCAGCCACGCTCAAGGTCCTAAACGATATCATAACCACCATCGATAAGAGACATTACTGGGCAGCCGTATTCATCAATCTGGCCAAGGCTTTCGACTCTGTCAATCACCACATTCTTATTGGCAGACTCGACAGCCTTGGTTTCTCAAATTATTGCCTCGCCTGGTTCACCAACTACTTCTCTGATAGAGTTCAGTGTGTCAAATCGGAGGGCCTGTTGTCCGGACCCTCTGGCAGTCTCTATGGGGGTGACACAAGGTTCAATTTTCTGGCCGACTCTCTTCTCTGTATACATAAATGAAGTCGCTCTTGCAGCTGGTGATTCTCTGATCCACCTCTACGCAGACGACACCATTCTGTATACTTCTGGCCCCTCTTGGACACTGTGTTAACTAACCTCCAGACGAGCTTCAATGCCATACAACTCTCGTTCGTGGCCTCCAACTGCTCTTAAATGCAAGTAAAAAACTAAATGCATGATATTCAATCGATCACTGCCCGCAGCTGCCCGCCCCGTCCAACATCACTACTCTGGACGGCTCTGACTTCTCGAATACGTGGATAACTACAAATAACTAGGTGTCTGGTTAGATTTTAAACTCTCATTCCAGACTCATTAAGCATCTCGAATCCAAAATTAAATCTAGAATCGGCTTCCAATATTGCAACAAAGCATCCTTCACTCATGCTTCCAAACATACCTCGTAAAAACTGACCATCCTACCAAACAAGACTCCCTAAATTGTATCAGCATATCGATTGCGCAACCAGGGCTGGAAAAACCTTGGATTATTGCTATTCTAACTTCCGCGACGCATATAAGGCCCTGCCCCACTCTCCTTTCGGAAAAGCTGACCACGACTCCATTTTGTTGATCCCTGCCTACAGACAGAAACTAAACAAGAAGCTCCCGCGCTGAGGTCTGTTCAACGCTGGTCCGACCAATCTGATTCCACACTCCAAGACTGCTTCCGTCCGTGGACTGGGATATGTTTCAGATTGCATCAAACAACAATATTGACGAATACGCTGAGTCGGTGAGCGAATTAGAACGTGCGTTGAAGATGCCGTTACCATAGCAACGAGTAAAACATTCCCAAACCAGAAACCGTGGATTGATGGCAGCATTCGCGTGAAACTGGCGCGAACCACTGCTTTTAATCAGGGCAAAGTGACCCGGAAACATGACCGAATACAAACAGTGTAGATATTCCTCCGCAAGGCAATCAAAAGCTAAGCGTCAGTATAGAGACAAAGTAGAATCTCAATTTAACGGCTCAGACACAAGAGGTATGTGGCAGGGTCTACAGTCAATCACGGATTACAAAAGAAAACCAGCCCCGTCACGGACCAGGATGTCTTGCTTCCAGGCAGACTAAATAACTTTTTGCCGCTTTGAGGACAATACAGTGCCACTGACACGGCCCGCAACAAAACATGCGGACTCTCATTCACTGCAGCCGTGAGGAAAACATTTAAACTTGTCAACCTACCAGGGGCTGCAGGCCCAGGCGGCATCCCAGCTGCGCCCTCAGGCATGCGCAAGACCAGCTGGCTGGTGTGTTTTACAGACATATTCAATCAATCCCTATCCCAGTCTGTTGTTCCCACATGCTTCAAGGGCCACCATTGTTCCTTTTCCCAAGAAAGCTAAGGTACTGAGCTAGCGACTACCGCCCCTATCACTCACTTCCGTCATCATGAAGTGCTTTGAGAGACTTAGTCAAGGACCATATCACCTCCACCCTACCTAACACCCTAGACCCACTCAATTTGCTTCCCGCCCAGAATAGGTCCACAGGCGATGCAATCTCAACCACACTGCCATAACCCATCTGGACAAGAGGAATACCTATGTGATGCTGTTCATCGACTACAGCTTGCCATTTAACACCATAGTGCCCTCCAAGCTCGTCATCAAGTTCGAGACCCTGGGTCTCGACCCGCCCTGTGCAACTGGGTACTGGACTTCCTGACGGGCTGCCCCCAGGTGGTGAGGGTAGGCAACAACATCTCCACCCCGCTGATCCTCAACACTGGGGGCCCCTGAGGGTGCGTTCTGAGCCCTCTCCTGTACTCCTGTTCACCCATGATTGCGTGGCCACGCACGCCTCCAACTCAATCATCAAGTTTGCGGACGACACAACAGTGGTAGGCTTGATTACCAACAACGGCAGAGATGGCCTACAGGGAGGAGGTGAGGCCCTCAGAGTGTGGTGTCAGGAAAATAACCTCACTCGCGTCAACAAAACTAAGGAGATGATTGTGGACTTCAGGAAACAGCAGAGGGAACACCCCTATCCCACATCGATGGAACAGTAGTGGAGAGGGTAGTAAGTTTTATGTTCCTCCATCACAGACAAACTGAATTGGTCCACCCACACAGACAGCATCGTGAAGAAGGGGCGCAGCAGCGCCTATTCAACCTCAGGAGGCTGAAGAAATTTATTTCGTCACCAAAAGCACTCACAAACTTCTACAGATGCACAATTGAGCATCCTGTCGGGCTGTATCACCGCCTGAAATACTGCAACTGCTCAGCCCACAACCGTAAGGCTCTCAGGGAGTAGTGAGGTCTGCACAACGCATCACCGGGGGCAAACTACCTCCAGGACACCTACACCCACCCGATGTCACAGGAAG
Organism: Oncorhynchus keta; assembly: GCF_023373465.1. Taxonomy (NCBI): domain Eukaryota; kingdom Metazoa; phylum Chordata; class Actinopteri; order Salmoniformes; family Salmonidae; genus Oncorhynchus; species Oncorhynchus keta. Next base: position 2,909 of record NW_026279206.1, on the reverse strand, counting down.
GCCATAAAGATTATCAAGGACAGCAACCACCCGAGCCACTGCCTGTTCACCCCGCTATCATCAGAAGGCGAGGTCAGTACAGTTGCATCAAAGCTGGGACCGAGAGACTGAAAAACAGCTTATATCTCAAGGCCATCAGACTGTTAAACAGCCACCACTAACATTGAGTGGCTGCTGTATCTACTGACTCAACTCCAGCCACTTTAATAATGGGAATTGATGGGAAATGATGTAAATATATCACTAGCCACTTTAAACAATGCTACCTAATATAATGTTTACATACCCTACATTATTCATCTCATATGTATATGTATATACTGTACTCTATATCATCTACTGCATCTTTATGTAATACATGTATCACTAGCCACTTTAAACAATGCTACCTAATATAATGTTTACATACCCTGCATTATTCATCTCATATGTATATGTATACTGTACTCTATATCATCTACTGCATCTTTATGTAGCCACATGTATCACTAGCCACTTTAACTACTCTCTCCTCTTCCATCCTATCTTCTCTTCCCTCTGCTCAAACTTTCTCCAACCTATCTCCTGATTCTCTGCCTCCTCAACCCTCCTCTCCTCCCTTACTGCATCCTTTGACTCCCTATGTCCCCTATCCTCCAGGCCGGCTCGGTCCTCCCCCTCCCGCTCCGTGGCTCGCGACTCATTGCGGGAGCTCCACAGAAAAGGAGCTCCGGGCAGCCCGGCGAAATGGAGGAAAACTTCGCCTCCCTGCGGACCTGGCATCCTTTCACTCCCTCCTCTCTACATTTTCCTCCTCTGTCTCTGCTGCTAAAGCCACTTTCTACCATTCTAAATTCCAAGCATCTGCCTCTAACCCTAGGAAGCTCTTTGCCACCTTCTCCTCCCTCCCTGAATCCTCCCCCCTCCCTCCTCCCTCTCTGCAGATGACTTCGTCAACCATTTTGAAAAGAAGGTCGATGACATCCGATCCTCGTTTGCTAAGTCAAAAGCGACACCGCTGGTTCTGCTCACACTGCCCCCTACCCTATGCTCTGACCTCTTTTCTCCCTCTCTCCAGATGAAATCTCGCGTCTTGTGACGACCGGCCGCCCAACAACCTGCCCGCTTGACCCTATCCCCTCCTCTCTTCTCCAGACCATTTTCCGGAGACCTTCTCCCTACCTCACCTCGCTCATCAACTCATCCCTGACCACTGGCTACGTCCTCCCGTCTTCAAGAGAGCGAGAGTTGCACCCCTTCTGAAAAAACCTACACTCGATCCCTCCGTGTCAACAACTACAGACCAGTATCCTTCTCTCTTTTTCTCTCCAAAACTCTTGACGTGCCGTCCTTGGCCAGCTCTACCGCTATCTCTCAGAATGACCTTCTTGATCCAAATCAGTCAGGTTTCAAGACTAGTCATTCAACTGAGACTGCTCTTCTCTGTATCACGGAGGCGCTCCCGCACTGCTAAAGCTAACTCTCTCTCCTCTGCTCTCATCCTTCTAGACCTATCGGCTGCCTTCGATACTGTGAACCATCAGATCCTCCTCTCCACCCTCTCCGAGTTGGGCATCTCCGGCGCGGCCCACGCTTGGATTGCGTCCTACCTGACAGGTCGCTCTACCAGGTGGCGTGGCGAGGATCTGTCTCCTCACCACGCGCTCTCACCACTGGTGTCCCCCAGGGCTCTGTTCTAGGCCCTCTCTTATTCTCGCTATACACAAGTCACTTTGGCTCTGTCATAACCTCACATGGTCTCTCCTATCATTGCTATGCAGACGACACACAATTAATCTTCTCCTTTCCCCCTTCTGATGACCAGGCGAATCGCATCTCTGCATGTCTGGCAGACATATCAGTGTGGATGACGGATCACCACCTCAAGCTGAACCTCAGCAAGACGGAGCTCCTCTTCTCCCGGGGAAAAGGACTGCCCGTTCCATGATCTCGCCATCACGGTTGACAACTCCATTGTGTCCTCCTCCCAGAGCGCTAAGAACCTTGGCGTGATCCTGGACAACACCCTGGCGTTCTCAACTAACATCAAGGCGGTGTCCGTTCCTGTAGGTTCATGCTCTACAACATCTTAGAGTACGACCCTGCCTCACACAGGAGGCGGCGCAGGTCCTAATCCAGGCACTTGTCATCTCCGTCTTGATTACTGCAACTCGCTGTTGGCTGGGCTCCCTGCCTGTGCCATTAAACCCCTACAACTCATCAGAAGCGCCGCAGCCCGTCTGGTGTTCAACCTTCCCAAGTTCTCTCACGTCACCCCGCTCCTCCGCTCTCTCCACTGGCTTCCAGTTGAAGCCGCATCCGCTACAGACCATGGTGCTCGCCTACGGAGCTGTGAGGGGAACGGCACCTCCAGTACCTCAGGCTCTGATCAGGCCCTACACCCAAACAAGGGCTCGTTCATCCACCTCTGGCCTGCTCGCCTCCCTACCACTGAGTACAGTTCCCGCTCAGCCCAGACAAAACTGTTTGCTGCTCTGGCCCCCAATGGTGGAACAAACTCCCTCACGACGCCAGGACAGCGGAGGTCAATCACCCTTCCGGGTCACCAAACCCCACCTCTTCCAAGGAATACCTAGGATAGGGTAAGTAAGGGTAAGTAATCGCTCACCCCCCCCCTTCTCCCCCAACAAGATTTAGATGCAAGTGGCTGTTCCACTGGTTGTCATAAGGTGTATGCACCAATTTGTAAGTCGCTCTGGATAAGAGCGTCTGCTAAATGACTTAAATGTAAATGTATGCCACTTTTGTTTTACATACTCATCTCATATGTATATACTGTACTCAATACCATCTACTGTATCTTGCCTATGCCGCTCTGTACCATCACTCATTCATATATCTTTATGTACATATTCTTTATCCCCTTACACTTGTGTCTATAAGGTAGTAGTTTTGGAATTGTTAGCTAG